>NW_010548271.1:70336-123709 GCF_000687285.1 Phaethon lepturus
CCTTCCGTCTCTTCCTCCACCTCTTTTCTCCCTCTTCCTCACTCTGTTTCAGAGAAAAAGCTTTTCATCAAATCGACTTATAATGGGAAATGTGAAAATATACTAAGAGGTCCTGGGACTGTTCATATGAAACAACCCTTTTTAGATTGTAAAGAGCTATTTAGAAGTATTATGCTTTACTGATGCAAAGTTATCACACAGTAAATTTCAGTTAGTTATTATATCCTGTTGAAAAATAATGACTCACTGAGCTGTTTAGCAATCAAATTTAGAGCCTGGCATAACAGATTCTTTTAGGGGGTTTTTTTGTTTGTTTTGGGTTTTGTTTTTTGGGTTTGGGTTTTTTGGGGTTTTTTAGAAGAAACTAACCAAAAGTTCTAGGGAATATGTCCTCATTGCACTAACTTAAAGAATTTGAAACCCCTTATTCTATAATTGGAAACTTCCTATAAGTTAAAAAATGTATTATTCTAGAGGATACAAGGCAAAAATAACATAAACCACAAATATTGTCCTAATTGGCAAGAAGGACAAATCTTCCTAGGAATTTGAGATTAAAAGCATATGTCGTACAGAGTATCTGACACTTTCAGAAATTACTTATGCAGTGCACACCACTGCGTTCCATTTTTGTGTATCTCTGTGGTATAATACCGAGTATAGGGAAATGCTTTATAAAAATGAAAATGCAATTGTCTGACCAATAAAAGGTATTCCTGTATGTAATCCCAGTAATAGATTTTTAAACCCTTACCACTGCTGCAGTATTATGTATTCATAGTTATTATCTTGTCCACTTCCGAATCCTGAAAGGTTAGATTGTTTAAAGATTTGTTAGCTGTGAAATACTTAAAAAAGCGAAGTATTAAACTCAGAGCTAATTGAAAAATAGCATTTTATCAGATTCTCCTTTGATATTATCTTGTAATGATTGTACTTAAGGTACTCACAATACTTCAATAAATAGTGAAATTAAAAATATAACATCTTTAGGGCTTTTCAGAGAATGTGGCTGTTAACAATTTATACTGCTTTTTTTTTTTTAACCATCATTTTCTTATATTTCCCACAATGCTTCACATCAGAAGCAAACAGAAACTGAATGATTACCCCAAAGTGTGCTAGATGAACTGGAAAAAGTCTATTCAAACAAAGCTCATTAGTTTTGATACCTCCAGGGCTATGACAAATTAAGCGGCTGGTGAATATGCTTGCAGACAAAAGGATGATGCAAAATCTAGGGCTTGTGCTAGGCATTGTGTCAATAAATTCTACTGAAAAAGGTAAAAATTACAATTGAAGCTAAAATGGAATCCCTTTAAGGAACATGGAGAAAATAGATCATCCCTTTTCTTAAATACATTTATGAATGATTGCACTATAAATAATAAAGGGATTGCTTCTTGGCTACTTTGAATGTACATTCTGATGGGTCAGTCCTGGCCTCTGAAAAATTTTACTCCAGAGCTAATAAAAAGCATACAGAGAATTTAGGCAGACTCTCTGAATTGCTTTGCCATATTGAAAATTTAGCTATACCACAACGACTGCAAGTTTGTACCATTTATTACAACACCCACTCCTGAACTGTGAGCAGCCATCATCAAGCTTATGATTGTACCTTTGGAATTCAGCAGTGAAAATGCACAAGTATCTATGAAATTAATTTGGTGGATTTGGCCCTGGTTCTAATGAACAGGTGTCTAAACCACATAAACCATCACAACCAGAGGCCCAGTTTATCAGCTCAGAAAAGACAGAAAGAATAAATTCATTCCTCTATCGTAAGGTGACCCTACTGTGTCATCACTGAGCCATTCTGGTGATCTGAAATTTGTCTGCTCTTTATGGCGCTTATGCTGTACGTGTTCTGAGGCAAAGTGAAGAATCTGAATGACACCACTAAAACTAAGATCCTTCAAAGGCACTACAAGCTTAATCTTGCTGCCTGTCGGCTTCCATTGGTTTTAATGAGAATAGGACTGGAACTTTTCTAAATTATAATTAATTCCTAGTATTTGTTCTTTAATCACCAAAATGCTTTCTGATGCAAACCTTGTTCCTCTCATGTACTTGTTTGTTACTTCCATCCATGATTACCGAGCTGTTATATGGGTGGTGTGCCATGAAAATGTGCAACCACTTATTTAATTTTGCTGATCACATGACATATCTGCTCTTTTACAGCTGTACAATATTTGACCTAGATATCAAAGTTTCACATGTTTAACATAGTTGGGATCTGACCTATGATAGAAGTCATACTTCTACATGCTGCTGTCAGCGAGTCATTTCCTCAGAATAGTCTGTACCTTAAAATTGCTACAGAATAAGAGCTGGAAGCTGGATTCACCTCCTTTTATGTCACTAGGAATTCAAAGTCAGTTCACAGCCTAACTAATCCAGGTTGCCACTGAAAGCAGATTATTGCTTTTGAAATTCACCTTCCCTTCTGACAAAGCCTAATTTTGCAAGCTTTCAGAGAAGATTAGAGAACTCCCTTTCATATATGATGGATAATCAAGAAGTGTATTTGACCAAACAGGCCAATTTTCCTCTCCATAAACTCAATGAGACCTGTTACCACTAGGGAAAGAAAATAATCCTTGTATACTTCTGTTGTGTGTTTTATATACATCACAAATTTTGAAAATGTCTTTGGAAATTCTTTTAAAAGTGCATTATTAATTTTTTTAAATAAAAATTGACTGAGAATTTAGATCAGTAATATTTTAAGTGGAAATATTTCTTAAGATATAGCAAAATATACAACTGTATTTCCTCTGAGCTCTTAGATCTTGCAAAAACTTATCTATAGTTCCCCATTTAAGGTTAATTTTGTTACTTAAAATCAGTTTTAAAAGATGGGATATTTCCCTAGGTAGCATAGTTTCCAAAGGAAAGAATAAATTGGTTAACAATTTGCCCTGCCAGAAACAAAACAGGAACTTACAGTTGTAGCTTCTTGCATGTATGAACAAATTTCAAGTACCAAGATGAACTATTACCTGGAGATGTAAATTGCTGGGCGGGCGGGGCGGCAGACGCAGAGCAGGGATCCATATCAGTTTCTCAATAAATGAGGAGCTGGCTCCTCATAAATATCTTAATTATATGGCAATAGAAGAGGAGAAAATGATACACAGGGAAGTCTCTTAATTTTGCAGCTTTCAGTAAAGAAGATACACATCACTTTAAATAACAAAGCCTTATAGAAACATGCTCTAATGGGATCAGGCTGGTAGGCAAGACAATGCTTGCCTTTTGCAACAAAAGCTGGATGCAAGAGAATTGCCAACATATCTATAGCTGACTCAAAAAATCTTGGGAAGAAACAGGTGGTGTCATGATAAATTCAGCAGCAGCCTCCAGAACCCAAACTTTTCATTCCTGCTTACAATTTGCTGAGAGGAGCACCTTATGACCAGGATTCGACTTGCAAATAAACTCATGTTATGGTCTTCCAAGTGTCACCCTTTTCTCCCTTATTTGCAAGCAAGGTAATGAAGGACCTGTCTTCTCAAGTCAGCAGAAGTCATTCATTTTATAGGCAACAAAAGGAATGCTCGTTAGTAGAATACTAGGTTAAAGGAAACACAAAGCTCTCAATCACAGAATAAGCAGGTGCTCCTTCCCCAATTGTTCTCAATTTGTGCTGCTTTAGCTGGTGCTACAACACATGACTGGCAACAGGATTTTAATCTAAATCCCTGATTTGGGGAAGAATCAAGCACAGAGTGATTGCTGAGGCCAGCATTATTACTGTGCAGTTCTGAAACAGTACTGTATTTTTCATCTGTGTACCAGCCCAGAGTTCTCCCACAATGCTACTATCTTGCAGCAAGTTGTCATCCTCTCTTGCTTGTACCACTGAGAGCTTTTCCTTACAAGTTATGGAATATCCGTCTGCAGGTCTTTGCAAAATAGAGATTTTTTTAATAAGCAGCTCACTGATAGAAGATGGACCACACAAGGAAACATATGAAGCAACATAAATTACAGGTGAAGAAAAACCCAAAATATTCCACAATTCCTTTAATCAGAATTATTTGTTAGTTAACTATATTAGGAGCAAAATAATATATACATATACCTATGGAGGGGGAAGAGGGGAATAGAAACCATGACTTTACCTTGATTTTTAATTCTACCTTACAATTAGAAACCAAGAACTTTGGATACAAAATTTAAATGTCTAAATACAGGCTGTTTGATTTTCAGCTATGCCAAGCACAACGTAGAATTTGAGAGGAATCTAAGCCAGAATTAAAGCCTCTGAATAATAACAAACTGAAAAAAATCCTTATACTTGAAGGAGAAATAACTGAATTCTACTCCCCTAATGCTCAAAATCACTCAAATAAGCGTAAGACCGGGGTGGGGAGATATCAGAATTGCTGCTATTCTCAAAAAAAGTATATTGTAAAAAATCAACCTACAGAGGTCTGGATTTATTATTTCCTGTTCTATAACACATAATCTCATTATGAATATAAAATAACATGTTTTGTTCCCTACTCATATTGCAAACAATCTGGAATCTGAAAGTGAGGCTGGGTTCTTTTTTTTCCCCTGTGCATGTTGTCACCAAAATCAGAGGTTTTACAGCCCAGCTTCAGCCTCCACCTTACCTATACAATGTCAAGACCTTCAAAATATGCCCTGACATGGCTGCAATCTTAGACCTGTCAATGAATTTGCACAATCCTAATTCATTGAAGCTGCAATCATGATCCTGTACACACCACCTGCCTGTGGCTTTGGATTTTTTTTTGCAGGACAACTAAGTGGAGCAAAAGGAACCAAACATTTTTGGTTTGAAGCATATACCACTATCTTGAATAGAGGAAAAATTCTTCTTCATTCACTCTTAAAAGTAAAAATATTGTTTACCATTTTCTCTACCCACATTTTCAGTTTGCATACATTCAGGAGATATATTTGATGGTTTGAGCACATACTTATGATGTCAAGGACTGGCCTATTGAAATATTTGTTCAATTAAGTATATTAAAGCAATTCTCATATTAAAAAAAAAAAACCACAACCAACCTTGAGATGCGTCTGTTGCACACCTTGTCTAGTTGACTCTTAGCCCCAGTAGATAAATTACACTTCCTCCTCCATAAACAATGTAAATAAATGCAGTTGTTAACCTTGACAACTTCCAGATCACAGAAGTCAGGAAGTTCTATGACTGTAGCTCTTAATTCTGCAGTGCTTTACCCAGGAAACTGCACTGCAATAGTTTCTCTCTATTCTTAAAGGGTAAAAAGAGCTGACCTACTGAAATTTAGACCTATAGTTTTGCTTTTAGTTCAAATATACAGAACAGAGTTCTGTCACAGAAATATTAGGAAAGATATCTCATGACTTTGGAATTCTGAGAAATCATCTGTCTCTCTACATTATTCCTTTGGTTATCCATATACTACTGAGTTGAGCTACCATTTTTGTATCTATTGTGCAATTCCTTTCTTATCGTATTTCATTCTTCAAAACTCTATTGTCAGCCACTTCATTATCTTCATTATAATCACTGTCAAGAGTGGAAAGCATGAAAGGCTTCAACTAACAGCTTCCTAAACCAAACCCTTTTGTGTTTTATAAGTCACTAGTGATCTCACATACCATATCTAGGCTCAAGCAGTGAAATATCAAGAGCATAATTCTTGCAAATTTTTGAGTAAGTCTTACTGTGCATATCATCCAGATTGTTATGATGTTACTTCTGTCTTTTGATATGGCAATCAACAAACGTTTATATCCACATGTATAAAAGACATGAATAAAAGATGAAAGACAAATACAACTACACAGATATAAAAGAAGATCTGATACATATAAGCATTTAGGCTATAAAGTCTATTTTTTTCTATATCACTCTGCCTAGTCCATCCAATCAAAGACAAAATCTAGTTGAAGGAGTGACTTCATCAATTTTCCCAAGACATACTTATCATCAGAACTAAATTAAAGTAGGTCCCTTTTTTAATCTCAATGTGATTTAGGGCAATATTTCATGTTCATAATCAAAAAAGCACTCACAAACTTTTGGGGAGACAAGACCTTTTCACTGGAAAGGTAACAAAGCTGTCACAAGCAAAGGACATTAGAAGCAGAATAAGATTCTCCTGTGCCTGCAGCCCCACCCCTCCCTTTCAGTTCATCTTTGTAAATTACTAACCAATGAATCAACAAAGATGCTGCGGAGAAAGACATCCATGTACACAGACATAGCTATGCAAACCTTCACAAAATTCAAGATGAAGGGTAGAACGGGTATTTGAGAGCAAGAGACTACAATAGAACAAGAACTCTTTCAGGAAGTATGTAAATTGACTTCATAGAATGCCAAGCTAACTTTCTAGCAGCGTTATGTGCCCCTTCATTTTCAATCTGTCCTGTTGACATTTAACTGGGAGTTGTTCAATAGCCCATGTTATTCACTCTAAAAATATACACTGAAAATAACAGATACCTTTACAGCAGGCTGTGGTCTATCTCGGTGTTTCCTGAACTAGGAAAAGAAGGTAACAGGACCACATCATCCAAAGATTCTTTACAAAGGAAGTTTTATATATAAATTAAGTAAATTTTTTAAGTTATTCATATAACTGTGATATAAAGACCACTCTGCGGAAGGATATTATATGTAAAAACTCCACTGAATATATTTTAAGGGATGTTATTTTTAATGAAGAATAAATATTACATGCCACATGTTAACAACAGTTAGTTCCTCTGGGAGGTAGACCTAGAATGTCATGAGGCCAAATGCAAAAAAACACAAACCCAATTTGTGATTTAGAAAAATCACAAAGGTGAGGTTTATTCCTAGAGCAACCAGAGGTCTTCCTGAATAAAATTACCAATCTCAGAAAGGAAGGAGGGAGGGGAAAAAAAAAAAAAAAAAGTATTTCAGTACAGAAGAAAGCCATACTATTTGGTTGGGCTAAAAAAACCCAACAAACAAGAAATAGAATTATGAGATATCCATTTGTTACACTCCCATGCCAGACAAATTGTCTTCAGATGGTTCCTGCATGACCTAAGCTGCTGAACAAAGATAAAATGGCAAGAAAACTCCTCCCAAGGCATCGCAACTGAAGTTCACCTTCACATTGATGACATTTTTTTGTTTTCTTTTTTTCAAAACCATATAAAGATAATGTCATCTATTCTGATACTGCCAATTCAAAACAGGACTTGCTTGAGAATTGCAGAGTAGAGACCTGCCAGATAACACTGATACTGGTGATTTTTCTCACAGAAATCCTTCACATGAATAAAGATTACTTTTTTTAAATGGAGGTTAGGTATAAATACTGGAAGCGTTCTGAGAAGAGGGGGGGAAAAAAAAGCAACAGAATAAACTCTTACATTTCTCTCATAAAAGGAACCATTTTGTCAAGATCTTAATTCTCACACTTTTCCTATCATGAAAAATGAGCAGAAATCCTAAAAAGTCTAGCAGATATTGGCCTCTGATAGGCATGAAGGTTAGGTAAAAGCTGTGACTCCTAGCTTGAAATAATATTTAAAAGTACTCTAATTTTGACTATTCACATTCAAAATTTTGATCTTAAACAGCAATATTTTCTAGGTATATACTTCTAGACACTGTGTGTCGCATTATTGAAATGTAAAATGAGTACCTCCAGAACTTCCATGATATCCTCCATTTCCCTATTCTCCTTCCCCACCCCCCCCAGCACCTTGGTCTGTTTAGCCATGATACACACATCTTTAGGAAGCCTGGAGCACATATTGGGGCAGGGCAGACGGGGAACACAGTTCAGAGAAGCTACTGGCCATCTCACATGCCCTTCAAAAGTAATGAAAATAGCAGAAAATAAAATAGCAGGTATAATACAGAGAAAGAGATACCAGAGTCCAAATTCATTTGGTCAGACCTTTCCAACCTGACAATCAGAATAAAAAAATAAAAGAAATTTTTTCAAGCTCCTTATTTGTGTATTGTTGATATCTGCCTAATACAATGGGATCCTGGTCTACAAGCAGAGTCTTCAGGCAGTGGCATAGTAAAAATAATTATGTGAAAAGGCCCTTAAATAAACACAGATGATAGAAATATACAAGAGAATTAGTTTGGTATTCTTGGGAAAAAATATTTACATTATAGTCAACAGCTATTCCCCAAATCAAGAGGTGTCCAAGGAATCTGCAGACCAGCAGTAAAAAACATTCTACTTTAACAACAACGTGAATATTACAACTAAAATTAGTTCTTACTTCACTCAGACTATAATTGCTGGAAGAACCTTAGAAGCTATGAACATACATGTCACTTTAAAATCCATGTATTGTTATAATAGTAAATTCATGTGAATGTGCATTTGTAACACAAATAAACTTTTTGATATAATAATTTCCTATATTACTTAACCCAATGAACAAAAACTATTTAAAAGGTCAGGCTTCTAAATCTTCCTGGATCAGTGATGGCAGGAGTAAGTTTTTAGTATGCATTTGAACTAAGATCCAGAAGCAGAATTTGTCCTTCTGTGACTCTATTCTCCAGGTTTCTCCAACTACAAATACTTAGAGCATCTGAACCTTCATTTCTGAGAGGCATTCACATCCTTCCTAACTTCTCATCTGAACAGTGTGGCTCAATTTGGTACCAACACTGCTTACTTTTATTCAGTTTTGCATCATCTGTGTCGGCAACATAAATACACAAAGTCCTCTTTGTTGCAGCCCTATACTCCTTTTAGGGTCCTGTATTACTGGAAGAAAGAAAGGTACTTCACACAGTCTGTAAGTTTCACCAAGAAAAAACCCAAACACCACCACACAACCAACCACAGAAGAGTATTTCCTTACTTGAAAATAATGAAAGAGGATTTTTGAAAAGCTTATTTTATTTGGGAAAGCATAAATTAGTTTTAAAATATATTTTCCATTTTCAATATATATGCATCTCTTTCCTAATTTTTTTCCCACGCTACTTTCTGTCAAGGACAGATTAAAACCTTGTTTTGAGGTGAAATATATTGTTGGTCAATTCCATTTAATGGTTTAGCCTGGAGTAAGATAAGCCTTCAGGACTCAAGTGTAGCAATTTGCTGACCAAAACATGCTTTCCGAGGGCACTGGATAACTTTTTCCTCAAGGTTTCAGTGAAACGTACAGAAAAAACTGTATAAGGAAAGAGTAAAAAGGAAAACAGCCAACCCATGCAGGAGCAGTAAAACAGGGTTAAGCTGTGACTTAAGGAGCTGTATAAAGAAAATAAACTAGGAGGAAAAAGGCACACTGGAACAAGTCAGCGACATTTATTGTTGCATTTCATTCAGTGACTCGGGCATTTTTTCACTGGACTCTTTAGGAATTAGGATAAATTGATGTTATTATTTCCAGTCCTTTGTACTACAATTTTATTAAAGAAATCTGGTTTTCAGCAACTTTTTCAAACTTTCTCTATTACTACAATGATTATGACCACTGATATCCTAGTGAGGCAACAAGTTGGAATAAATTTTAAAACATCTTCTTGGTTCCCAAGAGACCTTTGTCCAGCCCAAAGCCATCTTCTAATCTGCAATATGTGTCTTTTTTGCTTCAGCTGACTGCTTATACTTGTAACTATGTAAAACTCTTATCTTTGTTTAGTATTATACTGCTATGGTATCCTTAAGAAAGGACATTACAAAAGAGTATTACATCTGCAGCAACAAAATCTTACACCTCATGTTTATGGCACATCTAAATGTAAGGATTTAAGACCCTTTCTAAAAGTGAAAAAAGGGAAACAGATGTAACCGTATGGTTACGTTATTAGCTGCTATTGAAGCCTTCTGTGTGGTACATCCCAAAGATACTAATCTATTAAAAAAAAAATTAGACTGACAAATTCCTAGTTTAAGTCCAGCTGGTTTAAGTCCAGCTGTTGACGCATGTGCAAATTACTTTTGTTTTGCCATTTTACTTATACTTGCCTGTTGGTCTACACTGTAATCATTACTACTACGTAGCTTCTGGCCTGAATGATACATATTTGACTGGAAGAGCACAAAGTTTATAACGCCAGTACATTTGGAAGTACACCTTAAAAAAAACATTAAATGCATACATAAAAAAAAATAGGTTGAGTAGAAATACTGCCACAAAACCTGGATTTCATCAAATTAATAGCATGATCTTCAAAGCAGGGAATACACAGACAATAGTTTTTATGTGAATGGTATTTTCAAGGATAGGACTCCTAACATTACAAATTCTAGTCTAAAGGGGAAATACGGAAAATTCATGTGCCATTATAGCAAACTAATGCTCTTTTCTAACTTCATTTGTACTCTACATAACCCACAATTTAAATTACACACACACACAGTGTCATAATCCATCTTTCATTTAAATTGTCAATACTTGCAGTTTCTCTCTTCTGGAATATAAGGCCTCTCGCTAATTCAATTGGGTATTATCAAGGTTTTGATAGTTGCAGAGACCAAGATGAGAACTTAGTTCAAGTTTTGTGTTGTTTGGTTCTTTTTGTTTTGAGGAGGGTTTTGTTCGTTTGTTTTAATATCTATGCTAACAGGAACTAGAGCCAGAAAAGACATATTAGGCCATCTTGTTTCCATTCTGTTAATATTGTTCCAATTGTGTTAATATAAAATTATTCTTAACAGATTTTTTTCCTTCCATTGTGTCTAAGCTACATTTAAATGCTTCATGATGGAACATCTGCCACAAGTTGCACATTTTTCTAAGATTTTTCTTAACATCTCAGCAATGCTATGTACACTAGTTAGCAGCCTCAAGCAGCTTTAAGCTGAGAAACAAAACCTAGGCAGCAAATTGTGTCACAGTCAGTGACAATGACAGTACAACAAGGTTTTTCTGCATCATATATCATGCACAAAGAGTTTTCAACATCGTTCTACTACTGCTACAAGTTCACCTCCTTTTTCTTCAGGAATACAGTTGGAAATGGTGCATTTGAAACCAGGGAAGCCTTTATTCTATTTTAAAAATCCAGAATTTTGCACTATTTGCAAATTCAGAACACAAGGGAGAAGTCCTTGCCTTGCTACCGTACTTGAAATCTGTCGGTATGCCCAGGACCAAACTGTGTTGATCCTATTTGCTTTTGTAAAGAAATAATAATTTTTATTTTTTTTTTAATCAAATGAAGAGTGTTACATTCAATGAAATTTCATTTCATCCAAATTAAAGTACCTGGATTAACTCATTCCACAAAAGAAGTTATCTCCTTCAGGTCAGCATAGACTTATTTACACAATCTAGTAATGTATAGTTTTATATTTGAAACCATTTTGGGTGCAAATATTATAGAAAATACAATTCTTTGGTTCAACTATTTTAATAGTTAAAAAATACATTATTTTTAAAAATTGTCTCTTGTTTAAATAACCATGATTTACATTCCATTTTTTTTTTTCCCTTTCTCTCTATATATTGTACATATAGAAGAATAAGTGTGATACAGTAATCAAAAATTGTACCTAATGATAAACATGGCAAATTCTGGGTATGTTTGATTTAGTTATCCCATAAAAAGTAGTCTGGACATGTTTGTTCCAAGATCTATGCAAAATAATGTAATTAAATTTCTATATGAGTTATAGAATTTAGTAAATAAAATATTTTATTTATTTATAGAGAAAGATAAAAAAGTTTGGGTTAGTTTGTTTGGGGTTTTTTTGGTGTGGGTTTTGGTTTTTTTTAATCTTTTTGCATTATCCCCTTACCAGCCAACAGCTAGGTACTGGAACATTTTGCTGGTGTAAAAGGAGTCTTTACTACTATAAGTGATTTCTCTTTGGCAACTATAAGTTATTTTAGAAAAAAATGTATACTTGTATACCTACTCTAGAAAATTTACTCCCTCTATGACTAATTCAGTTATACTTTCTAATACAGACTGCCCATATTCACTCAGACTACTTTACCTTGCAAAATAGAAAATGACACTTTTTGACCTAAAAGCATCAGGAAATTCAAAATTTACCAATCAAGTTTTGCATATAGGTCTGTAGCACCTAACCATAAACCTTTAATGAACATGTAATACAGATGTATTTCTTTCACAACAATGCGAATTACTTCCAATAATGTATTCTTTCCAACTAGATAAAGGTTGCAAGATATTTTAAATATAAGGTAGATTTTACTCTGATATCTCCATTCATTTTTTTTCCAACAGTTCTAGTTCTTCTAAATTTTGTACCACTGTAATCTGTATCAGATAAGAAGGAACTGATACTGATCTCTGATCTAAATCAGTATATGCCATTGTCTGTTAATAATAAAATTCAGTTCTTACATGTATAAATGCATAAAAGAAGCTCTATTCAGCATTAGCTGCAGTGATTTTAGCTGCAAGATTCATACCTGCTTCATAAGTTGTCACCATAAGAATGTAAAAATTTAGGAGGTAGAGCTCTGGCTCAAAGTGTTCAGGCAGATGATTAAATACACAAATAATCCCACACTATTCATTAACTGTAAGTATGCAAGTTTTCCCAAAAGTAGTTTACTGAATCATGGCCTATAAGTTTACTTGCAAGAGGTAGTTCAAGAAAGTTTGGGAAATTTTACTAGAATTGCTACAGCATGCATTTTTAGACCTACATGCCTAAAATTAGTCTCCAAATGTATAATTAGGCATCAAAATAGAGATGTAGAATCTTCAACTATTTAGGATATGCTCAGACTGTACATTAGAACCTCAGAGGAACCTAAGCTTTAGTTAAACTTGCATTTAAATTATTGAAGTGTCAAGCTGGGGCCCTTGCTGTCTGCTCTCTAGGTTTTTAAACCCATTACACCAAGAAAGCTCAAGACAGCACACCACAGCAATTCAGTATGAATGGGCCAGTGTAAGGTTACTTGATCTCTCCATGCACTCCATTCATAGGTTACCAGCTTCTGAATTTCATGTTACCACACTGTTGCCACATGCTTTTGTGCCTGGACAACATAATTTTTTTCTAACCTCACCACTACTCGTTTCTTCACAAGTTGTCAAATGAAAAAAGCACAAAGCACTTGAGCAATAAAAAAACCCCACAAATTCTCTGAAGAATTTTATATTAAGTGTTAACAGCAGCTAAAATTTATCAGTAATGCAACTACCTATGGCTATTCAAGAGACAGAAAGAATTTAAACTTCACTGATTGCAGTGACAGGTTGATAGTAGCAAAAAGGGAGTTTTCAGTAATCATTAAAAAGACATGTAATGTAATGCTAAAATTCCCCTCCCTCCTTTAGCAAATGCAATGAAATTTGCTCCCTCCTCCTCCTCCACTACCGGTCATGTAAATGTGACCCGTTTGAACTCAGTCAGTACTCTATTAACAGAGCAATTAGCTGAAGCTGCCAGAGCATCAGGTGTGGCAAACAACCAGGTACTTTGTAATCCTATATGGGTAGCATTAATCATTAGCAGTAACCACAGTGGTTTGCCATAAAGCTCTCACTTCTCCCATCTACAGATTAGACATATTATTACTAAGTCAGATTTGAAGGACAGAATTCATCTAATTTAAATTTTAGTTATTTTAGTACGAGATATCCAAGTCTCAGTCAAATCAGACTTACAGACTAGTCAATGGAGAACAACAGGTGCCGGGGAAAGAATCATCTGTTTTAGGCATTCCTAGGGCATGGCTCCTAATCTTATTTCTTCTATAACTGTGACCTGTAGGTAAAGACCCAGTAAAAAGGCAATAATCTGAGTATCTATATTCTGCTCAGGTTTTGAGTTATAAACCAAATTTATATTTTAAAAGTCTAATATTTCAATGTTAATTTATATTATTTTATTAATGTTCATACATATAGGTTATGAACTCAACTCCAACATGATAAATTCTCATTACTCTATATTTGCACCAATCTTTGGCCCCCTATGCCTACGGAACGGGGTAGCTCATAGCCCTTCCAGTTATCACTCAAGTGTTTAATACCTTATTTTTATATAGTTCAGGTGGAATATCTGCTTAGTTTGCATTATATGCTGTGTATTTTACCTAAAGACATATTGTACATAGTCATTAAGTGAAATGCCACTAATGCTAATATCTAGCCTACAATATATATGGAGAAGAAAACATGCTAATCTAAAGGAAAAAATATTCCAGGCTGTGAAGTGTAACAAAAAAGGCCCATGATGACAGTTTCATCTGAAAATAGCAGACTGAGACATATTAAAATTGGTTTATTGTCTCCCTAATGAGGCAATGTATGTAAAGCCCAAAATACTCTATAATCAAAGTTACCAGGTAGTGTAAGCTTTGGGAAAAAAAAGAGAGAAGCAAATAATTGACAACTTCCTTCATTGTTGACTACATGGGAAAGAGAAGGGTGTTTTTACTGCTGTTCTACTCTGCTTTACTGTGTGATATGCTACCACTATCACACAGTGTGAACCTAATCTCAGAACACAACTGTTTTATTTCTTTCCAAAAGCTCTTGTGAGTTGCAGTCAGGAAGGACTTTTTGTACACTAAAATGCAAATTTCCTTGAGTTAGATAGAATTAGAATAATCTGTATAACAAACCATAAACTTTCAAGCTTAGCTGTAGTGTCATGAAGACATGAAGTTTCCTTCTTATCCAAGTCTGTTTTCCCAGGCTAAGTATAGCTCATGGCCCATGCAAACACAAACCCTTAAGTACTGCTTATCACACCTTAAATAATCTACCAATATAACCTATTCAGTAATGCAAGAGTAGCTCTAAGGGAAATGTCTTAACTACCTTATTTTAATTCTCCCAGATTCCAAACAGAGGTTGATAGCAATCTTTTTCTGACGACATAAGAAAGCAACACAGGAAAAAGAGAGTAAAGATGGCTTGTTCAACAAAGCCTATTGGCTGTAGCAGCTACAATAATCAGGAAGCAGCATTATTAGTAAGGTGACCTAGTTGACAAGAACAATTTGCAGATATACTTTACCTGAAACCCTCTGCTTCCCACTGAATGGCAATGCAACACAATCACTTGGACTCCAGTTTTCTACCAGAATGCTATATCCATAGCATCCCACCGCCCAAGTCAACTACTAGGGTTTGATTTTTTCCAATGTTCTCTTTGAATGTTTTCACAGCCTCAAAATAAGATATGAATCCACAAATTGAGCAAAAACATGAGGAACAGGATGTGAGCCTCTGATTAACTTAATTTGGGCAAATATTTTCCCCTAAAATCCAAGTATTTTTTTCATAAATCCAGAATTATTTCTTGCTGTATATCCCTAACTGGATGTCTTCCATGCTGTGAGGGTTTTCATGCTTTGCCTTAAAATGCCTCATATTTAAACTAGGCTTTCAAAAGTGGTACATGCAAATCAAAATACTGCTTACTCATTTGCCCAGGGCAATAATTATTTTTTATATAAATGTCAAATATCCTTTGTTTCTTAATCAATCTTCAGGGCATGTGGCAGACAAGCAGGTTTTGTGACTCCTGAAAGTAAAATTTCAGGACAATTTTGCATGGTTGCTATTAAAGAACGTGCATGATCATGTGCACTGAGTATTTCAAGACTCCGATGAAAACTGTAAAACACTAATAGATAATACAGAAAACTTATATCCAAATTCAGACTTGACAATCACTGGGTAGCACAAAATATTTCAATTACATCTACAGATTCCTCATCAATAATAGATCGGATTTAATAATAACCTAAATTCCAATACAAAAGCTTATCCCTGAGCCCTAGTTGTGTTCAATGAAGAAAATAATGGCATACCTATGCTTCTGGCACCAAAACCTATGCAATTTTGAGCTCAGGAAAGCACAAACTATAAAAAAAGAAATGAGCCACACATTCAAAGAGAACCTATATGTGGCTCTCAGTTAAAAATATAGGTATATATATTTTTAGTGCACTCATATGGGACCTTTCAATAAGTCTTAAGTGGAATCACAAGGTACACATTACTTAAGAGACAAAAAAAATGGTTTGGGTCTGTCAGTCATCTAATATTTAAAAAAATTTTGCCTCTCATAATGTAAAACTACGTAAGAACAGTGGCTCTCAACCCAGTGTCATGACCAAATGCTACCACATTTGAAAACTCTGTTATCATGGATCCTTAGACATTTTCATACTCTGGATTACATCTAAATGGAAATACTACTTTATGGATCACATCCCTTCTCATCTGCGCTTTCATAAATCAAGCTCCCTCATATTCATAATCCTGACTCATATCCATCACCATTTAGGAGCAAGTGTATCTCTTTCTAGGGCTTCATAATTCCATCTGTCCCACCTGAGATTTCCTGAAGTACAGATAAATTCCACTGACTAATACTTTTCCTTGGAAGAAAAAAAAAAAAATATATATATCTCTCCCTGGATGCAATATGTGGAATATATACATTTAGAGCAGCATATGGAAAAGCAATATTAAAAAGTATGTCTTCTGTATTAAAAATATGCATGTGATTTAAGAACAAAACCAAAAAAAGCCACCAAGAAGGAAGAAAACATCACTATTAGACTACAATCTGCCTGCAGAAAATAAGAAATTCATAGTGAAAGTTTAGGATTCAGATATAGACCTAGTTGAGTAGAACAGTCTGCATCAACTTATTCCTCCAAGTGTTACATCCAAAGTACAAGGGGCCATCTGTACAAGAAAACTTGTATGGGATATACTAAAACAAACCAACCCATTCCCTACATCCCCCTCCAGTTGGTCACTACAGTTCTTTTCCACACAATGAAGAAAGCATTGGCAAGTAACACAGTATCCCTAGCTTGATGTCAGGCAGCTGATACACAAAGAACTCAGTAGGATGAGCAGAAACTTTTCTGTTGTGGACAAACAGTTTTACAGCACAGTCCATTATTGGTTATTCTGTGATGTTTGCAGAGCTACCCTTATAACCTTCAATTCCAATCATCCTTAGTTAATTTTTGTCCTCTGTAAATTAACTTAGCTTTGCTCTCCCATCCTATTTGACAGGAGAAGATAAATACATCTGTTACATTGTTCAGGGTTTTTTTAAGTGTCTTTTCTAAAATTTTTTCCATTTACCGCATGAACAATGCATCTGATTGATTGTAGTTTGTGGAAATACTGAAGAGGACTTTCTCCCAAACAGTCTTACATAAAGTATGAGGGTTTTTAATCAATTTCCAATTTAAAAAAACCACACACTTCTCAGTCATTTTTTTTTTGCCTGGATTTTTCTAAACAGTACAATGAGAAAGCCTGATCAATAAACACTCTCTGACAAGAACTTGTAAAAGTTTTCCCAAGTTCATACTCACATCTCTCAAAGTACATAGTACTTCATAGGCAGTAGGGAAAAGATACACTGAGAAATAATGAAGTTAAAAAAAAACAACAAAAACAAAAAAAAACCCACACTAAACACCGCCAAAAAAACCCCTGACATGCCCCCCAAAAAGAAAAACCCAACACCCATTTATATATTAGAAATCAATCTTGGGGACTACTGCAAAAAACTTTCAATATCTGAAATACAGTACCAGCTCCCAGGTAAACGTCCCAATTCTGTCTACTCTGTTTTGATATCACAAAAAATTTCAAACTTCATATAAACTGCATGTGTCATTTATTCAGCTTCATACTATTTTTAAAGTAGCCAATTTCTTTCTGCTGTTGTGTTTTCTGTGGTAATCCAGTCAGTTAACATTCCAGGTAGCACTGTCTCCAAAGCTATATAAACCTTTACTAGCACAAAGAAATCACAAAGTAGGAAAACGTTTAAATTATTGCAGAAATAAACCTAGAATATAAATGGTGCTATAAAACCCTACTTGTTTCAGCACTTTTTTTTGTAATGATGCACTGTCACTATCATGTGGCAATCACAAGAAATCTATTCTTCAAAAACAAGCTCTTAGCCACTGTTCAAGACCTAAAAATGCTTTTTTTTCCCCAGATGGACTAATGATAATGTCTTTTCACAGATTAGCTGCAAAAGTTGGTTGTCTTGTTCTCTCTTCAGCAAAGTAAAATTCCAGAAATACCACAGTCAAGTTAATCTCAAAGCAAACAGATATAATGAATAAGGAATCAGGGGACTTGTCTAAACTATGACTTTGGTAAATGCTATATTCAGTTCTGCAACTGCTAAACCTTTTCCTGTGAGGTTTTATATAGCTACAGCTTCCACCAAAGTCAGGATTTCTTAGGACTAGGGCCCAGTCTAGACAAACACACAGAAAAACTCATTGGTGGAACCATCATTTCTGTTAGCTGATCATAAAGTCAGTGTCTTTCCTGAGTCTAGGAAGGGGAGCATCACAGGCCTAATTACAGCACAGTAATTCTGCTACCTGCCTCTGACAGTCCCAGCTTGAGCTGTGAGGGCATTTGCCTACAAAACACCCTTTACAGATGGTAGCTATGGGAGTTTACGCCAATGAAGGATTGAGCTCTGTTGTGCTCTTAAGCCATTTTTGCCCTTCCCTTGGCAGAGACACTGCGTGCCTACATCTTTAAACCAGAGTGCATTCTGGTAACCATTTCTCAAAAAAGGATAATAGAACTAAAAAAGGGCACTGGAGACAAGAAACAAGGATGATCAGAACTATAAAAGTATAAGTTGCCAGCTTCCAGAAATGGGGAGCACAAATTTGGGAAAATATAGCCCTACTTTTGCTCTGTTACTTCCACTATCCTTTGCTGGCCAATGTCACAGAAAGGACAGTGTCGTAGAAGGCTTTTGGCCTGCTGCAGAATAGTTGTTCTTATGATCGTAAATTTGAAGACAGGAGGGAGCACTAATTCCCACTTCAGGAAATTTCTGCTAGCCACACACATCCCAGATCAGACCATTTAAATTCCCTGAGCAGTGAAATCATATTAGGGAATTTAGATCAAATATTTCTATAGTTGCATAGATGTACAAATAATATAATATACAGGATCTTTACTACTTCAAAATCAGCAAACTAAAGTCAGTGTTTTAAAACTGAAGCATCATACTAAGAACATAAGCCTTTAAAATAACTTCAGAGTTACATATTTTGATAAGCATTTTTAGACACGTCTGTGTCTATAACAAGTGAAGAACAAAAAATAAGACTCAGAGAGCCTTTTAACTTCAATAGAAACAGGACCAGTTTGTCATATTAGCACTGATGAAAAATCTCATTGAATGAGTGTGTAATAAATTACACCTAGAGAAAAACTGATTCTGTTTTTTTAGAGAGGAGTAACACCTACAGCAATAAGCAGAACTCCTCGGTACATCAGTGTTCTAATGCATCTGAAACACAAAACTAAAAATCCATTTTGTAAGCAAAAAGACATTTTTCTTATGTTTCAGAAAGCTTAACACAAAAAAACCCCACCTCATTTTCAGTTCAAATTTTTCACTGCTTTTAACAAAACAATATTTTTACTTGGTTCTCATTCCATCAAATCACTATAGTTATCATAAAGAAACTTAACTATATTTTTACCTGACTTAAAACACATTTATTGCTCAATATTTCAGGTCAAACATAGTAAAGTTATTTAAACCCAGTAAAGAATGCTTAAAAGTAATAGTGAGAATAATTGCTTAGAATACCTAAAAAAAAAAAAAATTAAAAATACACAGCTTGCCATTCTTATTAATTCCTTCTCTTCATATTGTGATACTTTTTGAATGGTCTTTAAAAAAAAAAAAAAACTATCAGAAGTACCCAATACCCAATTAGTGAAATAAAAATTTCATTTAATATTTTCAGAAATATTGTCTGTATAGAGTTTAATGAGAATCAATTCCATTCATACAAAATTAAAAAAGCAAGAACAAAAAACAACTTGTATATGTAACATGTTTTTTTCCCCTATCCAACCTGCTTATGTACATGCTTGTTTACTTAAGTATGAAATTGCATCACTTTTTTCTTATAATTACATCATTAAGTACACTCTAAATGCCTGGTGCTACACAGGTACTTCCTACACCACATAGGCAGAAGCAGAAGTAGAAATACATTTTAGCTGAAAGATTCTTTCCCCAAAAAACAGTTTCTTTACAAAAAAACCCACTGTATAAATAGGTATTGAATGTACTTGTAATTCATCAATATTTTCTAAAACAAAATGCTAAGACAACGTATTATACCAGAGCCTAATCACTGACAGATTGAAGCAGTAAAAATTTCCTAGCAAAATTAAGAAAGCACAAAAGATGTTGAAAAAGAACATAGTTCTGCAAAAGCAAAAATCATTTTAGGAGTACTTTGGTCAAAGAAGTCTCTCCAGAATAAGAGTGTTGAAACATCTTCTCAGTCAACCTGTGTAATGTACGTGATTGCAGCAGTAGCTCTTCTCCAAAGACAAAGCAGACGCCTCATTTTTAAATTCAGTTTCTTCCTTGCAGTGCATCACAAGTTGTCTGGTTTTGCTCTCTCGCCTCTCAGAAATGTTATTTTAACTTCTCATCATAAAAAGATATCATTCCAATGTTTATACTATGAGCTACATTTATCTTTAAGAGCAAGATGTTGAGTTTAGTTCTAATGATGAAAAAAGACTTTAAAAAGGAAAACTCATCACAACACATTATGTACTATAAAGGCCACAATTTAAGGATTCTGTAATTCCAGTGATGATCATTTTAAAGTAGATTTATAGCAGAAAATAGCTAGATCCTTTGACTTCAGTTATAATTTTCCATTTCATAATTTAACACTCCTTTAGTTTATATTTGCACATTAAAAATATAGCATCTAAAAGTCCATCATTAAATACTTTTAATAAGTGCAATAAATAAGTTTTACAGTGTGCATAAATCTAAGAACAAAACACAGTTTAAATTGTTAATCTTACACTTTTTCTCATTAATTGCAATACATAAACATATGTTTTATACAAAGATATTTGCTACAAAATAAGTATAATAAATACAGTTTACCACATGTATTAATCTCAATAGTTACAAGCTGTTAATCTTATATATTAGGTAATAATTTGCAATAAATAATTGTTTATTATCTTGATGTTTGCTTGTCTTGGGTTTTAGCAATATGCAATAAAGAAATGCAATTTTGAATAATTTGATTGTAAGACTGCTGGGAAAATACTGTAAGTTATAATTAGCTGAGGGAGGATTTTGTTCACTAGATGAACTATAGAGATATAGTTCAATAACAAAAACATGCATTATTGCTACCATAAATAATTTAAAAAGTTAACTTCAGTTTCAAGCAATAAGAGATTTTTAAAACTTAAATGCAAATAAAACTAGTAAAATATTTCACATTCTTTAGTTCTTTTATCATTCTGTGTTCACTGAAAACAGCAACAAAAAACAAGGAAGCATTTCAGCATGTTATAATTCTTTGCACATTAATACAATCCACATATACATGTATACCTGTCTCCCACCACCAATATTTGCCTGTTCAAAAGTGTGTCATATTTATTTCAGTATCAAACCATCTTCTCTACAGCTCTGGTGTAATGCATGTTTTATCATATTTACTAATCTTAATAGAAAATAGAAATATTTTCTCACCTTGGTATTTGGCAACATGCAATAAAGAAATGCAATTTTGAATAATTCAATTGTAAGACTGCTGGGAAAATGGGGTAAATTCTAATTAGCTAAGCAAGGATTCCATTCACCTCAGGAGGAGACTTCTGCTTACTTTCAGTAACTTTAAAAGTTTGCTTTTAAGAAAGTAATCTCAAATTGAGAGAACAGATACAGTAAAAGCATTTCAAATTTATCACTTCTACAGAAACAAAAGGACAGCTACAAATAATAAATTAAATATAGGTCCTGAAGTCCCAACGTGCTTGGGTTGTGCATTAAAAACAGGATTAGCTTCAGATAACATCTATCTATGTAGCATTCAACCAGTCAGCATATAGTATGCTTTTTTATGCAACAGTATCATTTTGTACAGGTTTGGGGTTTGTTTTTTTTCTCATATGTCCTAATGCAGATAAATACAGAAGTGTGATCTGCCTATAAGAAACACACCAAAAAATAAGGTAAAGCTTTGTGTAAATTTTGCTGTCCACTGGCAAAACTCAGGACTGCAACACTCTTTAATCACCATCATACCAGAGCAGAATAGATTTGTACTTTCTGTACTCTAGATGCAGTATTCAAACAGTAGGTATTCCTGTCTCACACACAGAGCAAAATCTTCTTTCTGGAGTGAAAAACTTACTATGAAATCAGAATTTGCAGAACACAATCTTAAAATAATTTTGGAATTTAATTCAACTCTGCTTTCAATGCAGTTTCACTCTATTACCCTATTTGATTTCCCTGTAATCTGGCTCTGCTTCCAAACTGAACTAAAGAGAAACTACATTACAAATGCAAGCAGTACAGTAGAAAAATAAAATCTATCAGAAAATCACAGTATTTCATTTATTATGAAAATTTATTACCAAAAGTTATTTACCAAATTTATTACCAAAGTTATCATACACATACCTACAGTACCTCTGAAAATTTACTGATAAACATTGCTATATATAGCAGTACTTGTAAAGCAATGTCACTTACCGTTAAGAATAAAGTCTAGCATTTATGAATTTTACAATGATATGTAAATTCCAAACACTATACTATAATACTTTTTGTCTCAGCTATTCACCTTGTACTATTATGTAAACAAATTACTTACATTTTGTTTAACCCTCATCTAAAAATTATCATTATAGTCAGGTTACAAACACGGAAGCTCACAATACATGAACCACCAGAATTTTCTGACATACTGGAAATAATGAAAGATAAGCTTCTCATTCACTGGTCAGAATCTGGTGTGTATATATATATTTACTTTAATCTGTAAAGTTGAAACAAATAATTTACCTCTCTAAAAATTTTAACTGAATTAAATGATAGGGCATTCAACACTGTAATGCAATTTTATTAAACTGCCATTGTTAACATATTGTAAAACAGTGGTGAAAGGAGAATTTATTTGTAGGTAGATTTACATAAGTGTACTAATATGTACAAATTTTAAACTAACACAAATCTGAAAAATGGTGCTCAAAAATCAGAAAATATTCCAGGCTAAATCGTTACAGAAGTTGAAACACAGGATGAAAACAACTATGTCACAGTGAAAAAAAAATCCACTCAAATTAAAACTCAACTCCCACTTGCCTTACTTACATGAATAATCCCATCGATTTTAATGGGACTATTCGAATAAGTAAAGCATGAAAAAGAACAAGATGAACATAGTGCCAAACCTACGACGGGAATGAATTCAGAAACCCTTTGCATGATACCCAGGAAAGATTTCCATCTAGAACTCAGGAACTAGAATAAGACTAGTTCCAGGTACTTAAGTGAATTTGTACCCAGCATGTAACAGAAGTCAGAAATTAGAATCTTCAGTTCACTAAGGATAAAAGGAAAATATCCTTAAAACAAAAGTGTTTTTTTTACAACACATGAAACGCCTTAGTTAAACAAAGAGCTAAAGAAGTCTGCTATTCAAATGAGACACTGTACTACATAAACACATCGAGACAAGCATTATTAGAGGCTTCACAGCAAATGGAAAAGCTACTTTGTTGTAGCCTAAAGATGTAAAATGCAATACCAGTCCCTAAGTGGCACTGGTACAACTGTGGAAATCATACAGCCAGATGAAGCACATAAATTTCCCATATGAACAATTGTTTTCATTTTCCTCCCATGCCACTAGATATTATAAGTGGAAAGTAAAACACAAGTAAATATGTTCATTCCACTCTTGTGATCAGTGATAAATGAAAGGCTATTGAGCCTGACAAAGGTCAACCATGGCCTCATTGCAGTTTGCTGTTGCACCGGTGTGCTGCAGGTGCATGTGCCTATACTCCCACCAGCAGGCCACAAGTGGGATCGCGCCCTGGCTGCTTCCACCCACCACCAGGAGTAGTAGAACACAGAAAGGATTTTTCATGCTGCTGTGTGTAGAAAAAAATGCAATACGGTCAGTGAACGAAGATGAAAAACAGTCCATTTCTGTAGACAAACAACAGCAACGGAGCTGAAGAATACAATGACTTCTAAGGATCACCATCAGCTTAAAAAAAAAAGCAAAGCAGCAAGAGCATTTCAGTGTTATTTGTAGAACTGAGGCAAGATTTCACAATACTTAAAATACATATATTTTAAGGAAACTGAAAATATTAATGACTGAAAATAAAAATAGATTAGTATATATGCAATTATCCTAAAAGTTCTCTTTCTTTCTCCTAGGTATTTACACTGCTACATATTTTCCTGAAGTTCTTAGTGCCTCAGCAATAGCTGCCAGCTACAAGTCCATGGCCAAATACTATTCTCTACAAACCTAAACATACAGCAGGACTCCAAGGTAAAATTCTTAGAACTAATAAATTTATTGACTAATTCTCTATCATCTTTGTCCAATATTACTATGTAAATAGAAAATCCTTGGTGAGTTATGTTAGCCAAATTTTAGACATATTCTGAAATTCTTATTCATGCAACTAATTCCAAATCACTCAATAGTATTGTTAACTATAGTGGCAAAAGGAAGTGGCATTAAAAAAAAAATCCTCATAATAGGCAGAATTGGATCAATGTCATCTTTCAGACAGTTAATTTCATGTTGTGAATCTAATACTATTCATTTTACAGTAACGTATTTGCTACTGTGAAACCCCACAAATGGGGCGGGGGGGGGAGTCCCAAAGTTATCCATTACCATTACAATTCTTTTGAAAAGGGGGCAAATGTTGCAACAAATTGAAAACTACATTGGGTGGAAAACAAAATATAAGCATGAATTTCAGAAATCTGAACACGTCTCTTAGAACTGCTAGATGTTTTTAATTTTATCCATCCCTCCATTACTTGTATGATAAAATACCTTAAAATTCTCATTCATTATACAGGTAAAAACTTACTAAATAGAAACAAACAGAACACCACACACAAAAGAAACCACCAACCCACACACAAAAACACTCAAAAAACAGAAAGCGAGGGATGGAGATATTCCAGAAGCAGCTAAGACCTCAAAAACCCTACAAGTCAGATAAAACTTTTGGAAGTGGCTGAGAACAGGCTACGATTATGTCATAAATATCCTTTAAAATTTTCCAATCACTTATGCAATATGTAACATGGCTGCTCCTCTTTAATTACCAATCTCTACATCTGCATTAAACTAGATTCTCTGTTACTTGGGCAGGGGTTTACATAGTCTTTATTTTCTAGCAAAAAGCACAGGAAAAAGAATAGAGAAACTAATGAAAGGAAATGCTGTTATCTACACATTCTCTATTTCTGGGAAGAAGGAGCAACCGAAGACATTAACTCAAATTTTACTCACTCACTATAAACCCCGTGGCAGCAATGGAAGAGAATGAGAAGAGTGAGTAGAGGCAATTCTGCAGCACAGCTGTATTTCATGGGGATGGCACAACTGCAAAGCTCCAGCTCCAGAGGACTAGCACTTGGAGCAGACCACTCAAGTGTGCAGGACCTCTGCCACAGAAATCCCAGAAAAAAAAGTAATCAGTCCTAGCAGAAGTATAACTATGTCCAACAAAACATACACCCTAGAAGCGATCAAAGGCAAAACAACAGTGAGGTAGCTCCAAGTAATTTAACAGGACATGGATGTCTAATTCTCATTTAGATTCTTAATAACAGCCCATTCACCGTTCCTTGTGAACGACAGACCAATGCATACATTCTTAGTTCATGTGAATTACACAGACTTCTCAGGTTTGAATAATTGTTCCTGAGTCAACAATAGCAATTTCCCTGTGTCCCCAGAATAACACATTAAGACAATGCTACATATTTACAGGAATACAAATAGCAGTCAGAACACAGCCAGATACTACAATTACTGTGGTATTGTACATTTTCGTCGGTCTGGGTAGTTCATTGCATCATATCCAGGCACCTCTCAAAATTTGGCAGAGACATAAAAAAACCCAGATCATATGTATTTCAAAGTTCTCAAACCTGCTTCAGTGTCCTGGTTTCAAAACCACGACATTCAGTGACACTCTTTTTAAACTTCAAGCTCACAAAATACATTGGATATTTCTGGCAAGGTAGCCAACAAAAGATGCAAGCAATCTTATGCACTCAAAATTAAAATAGGAACAACTAGAAGAGGAAGGAATACACAGATCCTTGAAAAGTGAAAAAAGCTCTTCAATTAAGGGTGATATTCCATTAAAAAAAAAAAAAGAGAATTACACCACTTTAAATATGTACCACAAGAACCCCACTTTCTATTGCAGCAGAGTGAGTACCTGTGTCCAAATTTCTACTCATCCTGGGTTTGATTAATTTAAACAAAGAAAATAGCTGCAGAAAACTGTCAGAACTCTTCCTTAATCACTTCATCAAGAAAGGACAAAGCAGAGACAGAATCACACTGCAGTAGCTCCAAGAGTCCTATTCTTTAATGCAGATGATCCATTGGAGGCCAAGACTGAACACTGGCCTTTCTACCGCCTTGCTTCCAGATGTGCTGTCTTCAGATTATCTCCATGGCAGACCGAAGATGAGCTAGAGAAGACAATTACTAGAAATCTTCGAAGGGCCATATAGAAATGGGATTTTCCTGACCATCCTTGCAGCTCAAAGCAGACAACAATGTACATTTCCAGCAGCCTCGCCCTTGCTTTAAGGCCTCCCCTTTCCCCAGCCACTCCCACCAGTCAGGGTGAGTAGTTTTCACAGTATTTAGATGGGAAGTGCAACCCACCAGTGGTCCCCCACAGATATAGCCTGTTCAGGTGCTCAGCTACAGTGCACAGACTAGGTGGAATTTTTTATGAGATTGGTTCATTTTTGTTCTGTTTACATACTAGTTAACAGCAAAAAATTAACCGGGCTTACATATAGCAATGGTTACAGTAGAGACCAGCTCTATATGTAAAAATCCCATGAGTTCAATTTTAGAAAAATAACTGTTTTAGCTGAGAGGTAACTCATATCGTGTCTCATGTTGCACATTAACATTGAATGAAATGGGTCCTTGGTCCCCAGTTTTCTTTTTGGAATGAACTTCATTATCTCCATTTTCTTCTCCTCCTCGTGACCTGCCTCCTTTCCAGCCACCACCTTCCCTCTCCTCCCTCCTATTCACCATGTTGCTTCTTGCTGCTGCCTGATGCTGTCTCCTTGTCTTCTATCCTTTGTTCTTCTGACCCCTGCTGCTACCTCCCTCCTCCCCCAGCTGCCCAATTTGGCAGTGTCAGCACAGGGCCCAGTTTAATAAGCCTGAAAGAGCTTATTAATTTAGGCTTCATGCCATGCCTCAACGCGACTGGTGTATCCCTGGTACCTGGGAACCAAAACATACAGTATCACACTTCAAAACTCTAATGTGAAATTCAAGTATTTCAGAATTAAAAACTGAATTGACTACTTCCAAGATGCGTATTCTGTAGGCAGGCAGAATTTGAGTACCAATCTCTGTCTGCATTACTCTGAAGTTTGCAGTAGTTCCTGTTCCCCCAAATCATAGGAATTGCAATGCTTTATTATCATACTCATGTTCAAGATGTTTCGTCTTCACATTGGGTGTGCCTACAAAAGATTTCTGTATGTGTGAAAAGCATCACAATTTCACTGCACAGCAGACCTTTCAGGGAAGCCTTGTGATGCAAAAAAATAATTTTTGAAAGAAAGATAATTTTTTTAATGTAGTCTGAACACATAAGAAAATATTTTTTCTAGACCATATTATAAAAGTGCAAACTATGAATAACTTGACAGCAGATACTAAGCAGTATATTACATATCCGTTTGTACTGGAAAACCTGATACTGTTTGTATATTTTATATATTCCTTATTTTACCAACATCATGTGCTCTCCATTAACACTTCTTTATTAATTCTTAATATCATTTTTTATAACAAAACACACCACTACTGTCTCTGCAAAAAAGAAATACTAAATACAGTTGCTAATATGATACAATGGAAAACTGCTAAACTAAACTAAATCCAGTAAGATGGATCTCTAAGAAAATTTTATATAGATTTCCTGTAGTTTCCCTGCACTATTTTCAACCCTTCTCACAAGGGATACAGCAAAATGGCAATGAAAAGTGAATTTCCTGCTGTTACAGCTACTTTGGATGCTCATGCTTCGGTTCCTGTGGAGCCAGCTTGGATCAATTTCAAGAAAATAGCCTTTATCTACACTTTCGCACAGAAAACACATTTCTATTTTGAGGAGATGCAGTATTTGTCTGTGGTCAGTATTTTAATCTGCAGCATAACAGTGTTGTAACTTGCATATAATTAAAGCATAGCATACTATCAGAGAAAGATTTACAAAGCAGTTGAAGAAAACTATTTTTGCATTTTCCAAATAAGGTAGAGAAGTATCTAGTTCAGAATTCTTAATGCCATTTATGCATTGTGCATACACTATTAAATGCACCTAGTACAATTTTATCTGTTGAAGCAGAAACAGAAAATTAACTGAAAATTAGTATCATCACAGTATCAGGCCTGAAGATGCTGCCATTGTCATTTGTAGATCATCCATGTCTTTTGAACTGATCAGGAATGAGAGACTCTCTGTAGCAGTTAATCCTAATCCAGTTACCAGGTGTGACAGTACTCATTCATTAGGATTATACTGAAGTTTATGGCCCACTCTTGTCACCAGGAGGACAATGAAAAAATTGGCTTACTTCTTTTAGGATACAGACACTCAGGCAAATTAATGCACAAAGCAGCAGCACACAAATTTCCTTACTACTCTTTTATTGAAGAGTTAATAATAACTGATGGGCTGTATCTCACAGCAAAAGAGTGGAAAACACATGTATACATTGAAGACATAGTTAATCTCATCATAGCTTGTATTTAAATATCCTTAAAAAAAAAAAAAATCACAGAGACTTCAAGGGCACAAGACCAGATACTTGGTCAGTTTGAAAAAACACTAAGCAGGGTACCAATTGACTCAGCCAGCGAGCTTTCATTCTATTCGGAGATAGTCAACACATGCATTACGTGGCTTTTACCATTTCAAATTTGTTGGTTAAGCATGGAAAAGCATTTTATAAACTGCACACTTTAAATAGACACATCTATTCCGTGATTAAACAAATAACAGCATCTCTGCAAGAAGAAACACTCTAAAAGAATCATCACATCAAAATTTGAGCTCAGACTTTCTTACATGTCTCCAGGACACTTAAGAATTGATCAGCAATAGCCTAGCTAGGTCCTTGTTTCAGTGCAAATGGAAATGTAAGGTGAGTAGAATATGATGATGCACCAGAACAAATAGACTAATTCCTAAATTATAAGCCAGCATTTCTTTACCTGTTATACATGAATACACTCTACCAAAAGCATTGCTCCCATTTCGAATGCCAGCTCTCTGGAGCAGCAAGAATGACTACATTGATGTAAGCATCATTCTCGAGCCTAGAGTACAGAGCAACAGTTGTAACATGGAAACACAGCAAAAGCAGCAAACTTCTTCAGCTTGCTTCATGCAATTTCACACAAATTTCCAGATTTTTAAAAGGAAAAATGGTAGAAATTACTTTGATGAGTGTTAAAACTTAGACATGTCTCTCTATTAAGAGATCAAGTACAAAGTATAGTAGGTATACTTTCCTCTCTACACACTCCATAAATCCGCTTCCTCAATATACATTTCAAAAAAGCCCCAAATTGCTATTGCTATCATGATAAACATTGGAAAGTTCTGCTTGACCTTTTATTAACATTTTTCTATACCAATATGGTTCTTTTGCTACAAGCACCCTAAGGAATTATGAAAAATACTTTTTTCTGTAGTTTAGCCCATGTGCACTTAATAGGCTCACAAATATAATACCATTATAAAAAAGAAAAACTGCCAACACTGCTAAAAAAATTGTCATAACACTAAATTATTATATAAATATAAAAGGAGTATGTCTGTAAAATATTCACTCAATGAACATCCCAAGGTGATGATTTTGCTATGTTGTTTTTATTCCTGGGAGATCCATAACACATTTGGATATGCCACATGTCACCACATGAATCAGGCAGTTAATGCATGTGCTTTTTAGAAGCAGAGATGTCTTCCCAATAGAATGTGCTATAAAAAAAAATGTTGAGATTCTGCTGCTTTGTCTGATAGGCATAATTTAATGTCTTGCTTATAATGCTGCATCTTAAGGAAAAATGTGCACTGTCCTATGCAGTTATTTACAATATATTACTAAATCTATGCAAATATATTTCCCTGAGCTTGGTATTATATAACAAAGGTCAACAATGTTTGAAATATTTTGAAACACATTCCAAATATATTTTATATATAGCACTAATGTCCAATGTACATACATATATCTTAATATATTTTCAGATATTTCCATTCATTTTATTTGCTGTAGATTATTACAATAAATACGTAGGGGGTTTTGCTTTAAGACTATAGAAATTAGCCTATCAAGCTATGGCTTTTCATTAAGAATGCTAATTCTACATTTGTTAACAATGCCTCATTTACATTACCACATAATATGCCAGCGCTATTTAACAAAATAAATTTTAATAGTCAATATCTTTCAATAATAATTTTTCTCAAATAATTATCTAAGAGAAAAAAGTTTTAAAGTTCTGCTTCCTATGTGATTTATTTCATAACTTCTACCATTCACATTTGTTTCTACTAACATTTAAACAAAAGATCCCCAAATACTATTTATCAATCCCATTTGGGGATAAATATTTCTGTCTTCTGTGAAAACTCTAGACATCTCATTCCATTTACATATCCTCTTGTCATTTCTACCCTTACGTCCATACTATTGCTAACAATATTTTTTTTCCTGCAAATGAAATTGCGACAGTGATTAGCAGGTTGTAAAACCTTGTGCATCTCAAAGCAGAAGTAGCAGCTTTAAAGGGAGTACAATTTTTTTGCCTTTTTTTTTTTAACATTTTTTTTTCCCCCCCTTTTTTTTAATGCATGTCAGGGACAGTATGCATTTTCTCTGCAGAAATATGGATGCTTTTTTCAAATTCAGGACTTACAAATTAAAATATAAAATGTTCCTATATACATAAAATATCCCTGAAACGCTGAACAATTTGTATGTTGCCCTGTCACGTAACTGACATCTTTCCAAATTTTACACACGTATAATTGCAAAATAAAAGTTCGGAAAATTAAACATAGCCAAGTTGTACATATTAATAAATTTTTTTATATCTTTCCTAAGTGAAAGCTGTATCACGTCATTTTAGCAGAGCACTGAAAACAAATTTTAATATTCGTTAGTGGCGATATAGATCTACATATCTGAAAAAGATCTATAGATTTTCAAGGCTGAAAGGAATCACTAGCTAGTCTGACTTACTCTTGCCATAACATTTCACCAAGCAATTCCCAGAGGGTGAATTGCTAGAAGCAGTGAATAAAAACACATTAAAATTAGTCTGTATTACTGCAGAACAGGAACAGCAAACTTTTTCCTCATGTTTCCATTGCTAATAACTAATTTCTGATAGTCACTTCTCTGGGAGAGGCACGACGACATCCTATGAAGCATGTTGTTGAGTGCAAAGCATATCCTGGGTCAGCAGTACTAGCTGCCTTACATACTTACTCCTAACTTATAGATCACCGCTGTTGTACCATTAAATACTAGATATAGCACTTTGCTCAATAAGTACCAAGCAAGATTTAGCTCATTAGAGCTACATTAAACTAGGAGACCCAGAAGCATTTTCAAGCTGTTTCTGTGGCTGTATACCATGGCCGTATCCCAATTCCACCCCTAAAACATAGGCCAGGTAGGGGCCAGGATATTGGGGAATGTCATGGCATGACCTCGCACATCTATTTAGACTGTACACTTACCCTTCCTAGTGTGTCTGCAGCTAGCAGGCAATACCATTCATGCCTACTGCCAGTCTAACTCCTGGCACTAAAGCAGCAAGGATTCTCCATCACTTACCCACTGTTCTGGTTGCACACTTGGATTCTAAAGCTCAAGTCACAGGGCCAGACTGACGGGTAATTTAACTTTGTACCCTGTTTCCAACAATGATTGTAAGCAGAAGGTATGAAGAAAACAAAGCCAGGAAAAGATACTTCCCCCTAATATTCTCCGTGCCTTCAGCTATTCTCAGGTCAGAATTTCCTGTATTTTTCATTTAAACTTCTACCCGAAGCCTTCTACTGTCACTTTGTATCTTTTCAAAGTATTGCTCAGCATCTTATAAAAGACTTTAGACACCTAATGTCATTGCTCTGTTGATGTTTTCATTCTCTCTGTAGTGTTGCTTATTATTAGAGTCATTGTTTTCATTTCTAAACTGTTTCAGTCATCTCTGATTGGTTTTTACTCTATTAGTTCACATCAGTTCTTACTCATTTCATTTATTTTAATATTAACCACTTCAACATTAATCACTATTTGAGAAACAAGAATGGGTAATTCATTTCAAAAAAATTAATTGTATAGTTGAATTTTAATTCTAATTCCACCAAACTTTAAGAAATGTCATTCTGGAGTTCTATTCAGGGCTGTATTTTCCACAGAACAGTCATCTGTATGTATAGTAGTATAATCTGCAGGTAATTACTTAATTAAAACTACATACAAAACCACTGTGCGTGGCAACATAATGGAACTTAACCCAGTTTTCAGTACATATATTTCTCACATTGTTGGCAAGTCTTCCTACTTTCCCATTAACATGCCCATGAGTACTTCCCTATGTCTCTTTCCTTGCTTAGCATGGTCAACATTGCCTGTTGTTCTGCTACATTTTCATTCATCTGAATCAGAAAAATAACACAATTATTTGGAATTGATAACATAGAGATGAAAATGTGTTTAGAACTAGGATGCTCCTGGTCAACCAAACACTGCAATGAACTTTTAAATATACCAAAATTGTACAAGGCATTGATAAAGAAACTTGATGTTCAATACTATGGTCCTATTAAGCAGTATCAATCAAGCATACTAACAGAAGAAAGCTCTCAAAAGCTAACACATACTGTACTTAAAAAAAAAAAAAAAGCAAGACTACAGCAACAACAAAATATGAATAATGCCTACAACTGGCAGAAATTTATTATGAAACTGTTTCTGGGAAAATACTTTGAATTGTGCCCATGGTGTTTGCCTAGAAGAATAAGATCTTTATTCAAGATTGGAGTTAGTTTCTTAGCATTATCCTTCTCTCATGAGTATATCAACATCACTGCAAAATTTCACAAGGCTCACTATCTCCACTTAACAAAGGCCAATATTCTTTTGATGTCAGAGACCTGCTAACAACACTCTGTATCTCTTAAGATTGTTTACCCAATTGTAATAAATATTGGCAGTTCTTCTATTATACTTCACACATCTCCCCCCATGAATACACACACAAGACATGGGAGGAAACCTGGCAGTTTGATGCATTAAGAAAACCTTCCAGAAGACACCTGTATCGCAAAAGGACTACCCCAAATAAAGATGCTACTCCTTGAGTTTCTCTTTGATGCATGTGATTTCAGAAGCAGTACAAAGGCAGCCATATCTTTGAGGTTTAGGACAACCACTTCCTTTCTCCTTTAATACCAAATACCCTACCTATTTTGACATTTTCACACTGCTTTCTATCTTAAAGGAAAGAAAAGGAGGTATAAAATTTGTGAAGATTCCAGAAATCCATTCAAATAAAGATATTCAACAAACCTAAATATTAGACTTTTTTGTAGTAAAACATTGTAACCAGCATCACCACAAGCAATAGTTCACCTTAAGATAGGAAAGTATCATTTTCAGAGTCTTTAAGAATAAATCTGCCAAATATGAACTTTTATGTTGTAACAAATTAGTGAACACTTAATCACATACATTTGTTGATGAAGGTATGGTGACCAGAATCTATTGGTATATTTAAATAGTGAGTCACTTTGATATTATACTTCAATAGCAAACTAATTTAGGCAACTAATCTTGTTTATTTCCTAAATATTGTTAGTTTCTATCAGTCAGATGATTTTTCCAGATACTTACATAACAAGCATTAAAAAGATACATTTAGCAGCTACAATTGTTAACATAACAAAGGCTACAGAATCCAGAGGTTATTGCATTCTCCCAAAAGTACTTAAATAATAGCCTAAAATCTGAAGAATTACTTTAATACTTCAATAAAAATAACCCAATTCAAAACATTTTCAAGGAAACAGAGCTCCTTGCTCTAGGCTACCGAATAATGGCTGAAAGAAAGTATATAGCTTGTCACTTCTGATTAGAGAACTGTGCCTCTGTGCTTTGAATGAGAGGCATGTCTGGTAATAGGAAGTGCAGATATTAAATTTAATAAAATAACATGGAATACGATATATATGAAACTTGACCAAGTATAGCACAAAATGTAACATACATTACCCTGCTCAGTCAACTACTGTGGCCTAGCATTTAATGACAGGCTTAATTTCTATTTTCCAAGGAGAGTACCACAAAAATATAATTTTCAGATTATACAAATATTTTATCAGACTATACAAAAAATGTAAGCAAAATTGCCTTACATATCTACATGAATACATAATAATAGCAGAAAATTGCTAGACTACAAAATGCTCAGCCTTAAAAGTCCACAGAAAGACATTAGGTCTTGTAAATAATTAGTTACAAAGACCCTGATGCTAACACATCACTGCAACATATGACCCACAGCATATTTCTTTCTTTCCAAGTTTAAGGATTCATTCATTTGGGGGGTTTATTTGATGAGGGTTTTTTACCAAATTCAGGATACAGCATTTACATATCGTTTATGAAGAAGGAAGTTTTTTATCTCTGTTTATGTCTTAATTCTGGCATTCCAATGCAAATCATAACAGCTTTGTCTTTCAATACATTAACCCTCAGCATGCATTTTCACAATTAAATAACAAGCTCCATATAGTACTTTCTATTCCCCAACACAGAACTATGCTACCTGTGATACGACACATAAGGGATTTTAAAACAATTCCAAGAGCTAATCCCAGTAAACCCAGAATTAAAGTTCTTGTTTTCATATTTCACTTTCAAAATATTTAGAACTTTGACAGATATGACATTATGTTTTCATTAAAACAGCTGATTTCAAAATGCTGCACTGTGCAAAAACACCATAAACAGTTTATGATGAACTGCCACACTCTTAATTAAAACAATAAATCCAGTGCACAATATTTGCGCAGCCTCTGGTTTGACCTTTGCCTCTTGCTATCCACTACCAAAGCTGCTGCCTCATTCTGTGCACCAGATGTAGAAGGTTTTAAACCATGATCTGAAAGGCAGTAAAGATAAAATAAGAGAAAATGTGCCATTACTCTTTGCAGTTATGATTAATTCAGTTCATATTTTACAATCTGGTTATGGAGTAAAACTGCAGACTTTACATCAAGTATTTGCCATTCAATATACCAAATGTATAAAAATGCCTGATACTTTAGAAAATGGCACAAAGCTAATTCACAACCACCATATGAAGGACAGAACCAGGAATAATAAAAATAAAAGGACAGTAATTAGCTTCATTATTTTAGATGGATAACTATCTCAGCCACTTGATGGTCAGTCTTGGCAACAACTGCATGTTACAACAAAACAAAAAAATGCCTTCCCTTACCTCTCTACCAGTTGATTTTGGATAAAAATATCCTTTAAAACTATCAGGTCTGCTCCATGAACAGAAACCAAAGGTTATTAACTACTATGGCATGCTGTAATGACCACGGATTTGATGTGTTTTTCTGGAAACAAAGTGGAATGCAGAAACAACTAAAAGACCTAAGTACAGAAAATGAGCTAGGATCCTGGAGTACAAGCTGGTGTAGACACAAATCTTACAGAAAAGAAGATTAATTAGGAAGTCTTCATTCTGCAAATGCTTATACACTTATCAGTTCATTACTTTAATCCACTAGCTTCTTATTCAGTAAAGCCTGCAAGAGTAAACATCACGGTCTGCTTGGTAGATTCATTTGTGACTCTATTCATTGCATACTTAATATTTTCCCTTTCTGTCAAAAGGAATCAGTTTACCAAATGAAGCTAATATAGTTCATGATCACTTTTATGGGAAATTGGCATGAAAAAGATTTTCCTTAGGATGAAAGAGGGAAAATGTGTTGCCAAATGAACGAATTCAGCATTCAAATGCAAGTCCACTCATGCCCTAAGAAGTTAAGACTTCCTTTCCTGTAAAAATTCCCCACACAGAGCTCTAGGGAACGAGAACCTTATTTTGCTAGTTCTTTGATTTGCCCACAGTCAGGAACAAAAAATCTCTCCTCAAGGTTAACTTACAGAGACACGTCATTCTGCAGTTGACAAGACATTAGGTCTTTGAAGAGGTAGGGGGTGATTAGGGGTTTGGTGTTTGTTTGAATTTTTTTTTACTCCCCAACTTCAGTTACAAATTAAGAAAAAAAAAAAATATAGGAACACACACACATAAAACTTTCCTCAGGTTTGGTTCCTTCCACAGTATTCATTATGCACTCAAAATCAAGGTGCATTGCTGTACAAAGCAATGTATCACTTTTCTACATTATTCACAGACAACACAGAAGTTCAAATTCAATGAATGAGTTCTGCAAGGACACAAAAGGGAAAAACACACGTTATCTAGTTTCCTGCTCACTGAGAAATTGGAAAGCATATTAAAAAAGGCAAGACATACATTAAAACATCCACAGCACTAAGAACTCTTTTATTTTTGTTAATATTGGTAACTATTCCTTGAATTTCTTTGTAAAAAGAAACACGAAGGAATTAGACTATAATCAATAAGAATTAAGTGAGCAGGGTAAAAACCCAAACACACCCAACACATAAGCAATTTTAACTCCTCAAAAATAGCTTCCAAATATTTCTCTAGAAGAAAAATAGGAAATAAGCACTTATTGGAGACTTCACTATTTGTGTCTTTCTGTGACTCTCCCCACCTACATTTGGGGAGAAGACTATAAAACAAGTTCACAGTGAATGAGGTCTTCTAAATGAAAAATTGATTAAACTTATGAAAAGCATTTTAGAGCTTCACTTGTTTTACTTGCATTATCACAGGTCCCACAGAAGCAAGTCTAAAAAACTAGTGGAAAATTAATCACATGAATCATGCCAAGAATCTCTGAATTTTAAACCTAAAAATGTGGCAAATGATTCTTCCAGCGACATTTCCAGACTCTGGGATTTTCCTGCTTTCAATATTTCTGAAAAGATGGTGGGGGAAGCTACCATGCTTGTATAACCTTTGAAGATGTTAGCATTTCTGCAAAGCATTAAACTTTCTTACAGACTAAGTAGGCAATAGGGAAAATTTTACAGATGTCCCTTTGTGATACACACAATGCCACACTTCTCTCAAAACTGGTAACCAAGGACGGAAGTTTTTGTACACTTTCACATTTACCTGAATTCTACTACAAAAATATGAAGTCTTTTTCAAGTGCTGTAAATTCCTCTTCATTTTCTTGGGTTGCTTCATATGAATATACACCATGTTTTAATCATGCATTGCTACCTAAAAATTCCAGACTCCTGCTAGCTCATTGCTTTACAAATACACATATTCTGAATACTGTAGATGCCAAATTTGGTGTGAAGAAGCTTGACTGCTAAAATGTGTCCATCATGACATACCACTGTTTAAGTATAATAGAAGATGACCAAATCTGTTCAGAAAACACTACAGTTTTTTTACATTGCCAATCATAAAATTTTGGTATTTCCTTGAATGCTCAGCTCTTTGCAACAAATTATTATGGATGGCCAAAAAAAGAAAAAAAAAAAGCACCACAAAAATTCTTTCCTAAGCTTCTTGACTGTAAAAGAGATCTAAAAAAATATAGTGTACCCTAACAAACCTTGAACTCACAAGGAAAGCAAAGAACAAATATTATCTGCATTATAAAAATCTCAAGGTTTATGCCAGTTTCATGATTACAGTAGGCACTATTCATGATACAAAAATGTTTGGAGTTTGCTTACTGATTAGTCTTCCATAGCTTTCATGGAAACTTTCAAAAATAAGCAAAGGTCTAATTCATCACCAAATAACTACTATTGTTACAAGCAATCCTTTCTAAATCTCTCACACAAAATGCATGATTTTTACACCAGATATACATATTCATAAACTCTACACACATACCTCTTCTGTGGAAAGGACTAGATGTTTTCCCGACACAGGAAAACAGGAACACAGTGGATTCACTAGAATTGCTAAAACTGCTGAACTAAGTGAGAAACATGATTTCCTTCAGGTGGTTTGTGACTGAAGCACCAGTTGCACTCACTTAGTCTAACTCAGTTCTGTAGCAAGTATTAGGATTGGGTGGGGAAGGGAGAAATTGTTGGGGAAGGGGGAATGGATGTAAATGAAGATTTAGACTTTTGTCTTGGTATTAAAAAAAAAAAAAAGGTCAAAAACATGACAGAGTCTTTTTACTCCTCCAAATAAGAAGGTAAGAAAGATGCTGCGAGTCTGGTTTGGACCTAGGTTACTCCTAGGTTTCACCTGCAACCTTTCAACTAACCCTTATGACACAGCAGGATCCCATCAATCATCTTGGGGACACAAGTGAAACCCATGTCAGAGTGCCAAAACTCCTGCAATGATTTAGCCAATAAGGAACCTGGAGCCAGAATATTTCACAGTTGGTGAGACAACCTCCAAATAACTAACTAATTCTTAATGCTTTCACAATACTTAAATTATTCCTACCAGTGTATCAACCATGACATTTCACGAACAGACATTAAATTGCAGGAGAGCACTTTCAAGATGTAATTACATTCTAATGTAGCTTTTTCCAAAGCAGAACTCTTGACCCTGACTGGACCAAGTTTACCCGCCAAGTTAGAAATTTCCAATGTACACATATAAACAAGTGAAGACTTTTTTTTTTTTTTTAATGTGGACATCAAAATGCAAAACTGAAACAAATGTGCCCTCCTGCTATAGATCTATTGCAAAGACAGTGAACGTTAAAACTTCCAAAAAACACGTGTAAGACTATTTCAACATTAGCCAATAACACTTTTCCTGTAATCTAGTTCTCAGAAACACCTAAAACATTTCAGATGAAACACGAAATTTTCAGGAACTTGCAAGTTTTAGCCCATAAAAATGGATGACATTTAACAAAGTTTCAAAACACTGAAAATCTTTTTTTTTTTTAGTTGGAAAGGTTGGGCAAACTTAAATTAAGGGTGATGCATAGGCTGCTATAACAATATTTGCATGCCTACAGCAGAAGAGCTCAACTTTTTAGAAGAAAACATTGTTCTACAGAGTACATCACATAAGGGATAAAATTTAAATAAGCTTTAAATAGGAATTTTGCCTAAAGATCCATTCCACTCCAGCCTCTGGTAGACGTTTTTCTGAAGAATATTTTTTTATTCTGCACAATGATTAATTTGCCCTCTTTTTCCTTCCTGGAGGAAGGAGTTGGTCAATTTTGATAAGATTTCTGGTGTAGGCACCATCACATGAAATGGCTTTGCATAGCCAATTAAAGTGGTGGTGCTCTGATTCAGAAAGAATACTGAATACGTAAGAGAGATTAATACTGGCCCATCTATATAGATCATACAGATTAACAAAGTAAAAAAGCAGGCAGCAAAATCCTCCCAAGCCCCCCTTTTCAACCATAAAACATCTGCATAGTTATCTCCTGCTGGATCACATTAACAGTGCATACATACGCAAAGAAAAGTTATGCCCAGAAGGATAAAAGAACCAAGCCCAGTCATCAGCAGCCTGGCTGTAGGACAAATCCAGAAGCAACATGATTACTCCAAACTTAAAGCTACAGCCACTTGAAGAGCTGAATGAAGTCAGACAAAGGGTATAAAGTAACATCAGTCCCTACAGGGAATTTCCATTAGGTCAACTGACAGTCAACCAGCTGGAAATTATAATTATAGATTCAGCATGATGCAGAACCACAAGACCACATTCTTGTAATACTTCTAATGATCCTTTAAAAGGAAGAATGAAATGAATGGAGAGAAAAATACAAATTCACCTTCTTCGTCAAAATTACTTATCTTGCTTTTCTCCATAGTATTATCTTCCTGATAGCACATTACTCCAACACTTCAATGAAGAGAAATTAAATTTCATTCTACAGAGGAAACTACAAAAAACCCCAAACAAACTAAACCTGTAAATAATTCACATCCAACAATGGAACCAGTGAACTGCCCAAAATCTTTAAACTAAACTTTGGATTTGCAGAGCTGCCCATCTCTTCAGGATTTCAACTCACTTCAGTGGATCCTGCAGATGCTTAGAACCCTAAAAGAAACACGCTCTTTTCTCCATGTTATATCATAATTAGAAATGTAGTTTGGACTCCATAGTACCTGACTTTGCCTCTAAATCAAGAGATCTTAAAAACAGTCACTCATAGATTACTAAATTTAAAATAGTCATAATACCAACTGGCTGAATAAAACAGTTCACAAATGTTCTTTCAGTTCATACATTCAGAAAGACGACATCTGTTTGTCTTCAGCAGAGACACATTCTGTGTTTGAAAAGCGCATACAATATACTGTTAACATTGCCAGAAAAAAATCTATAAACAACAAGAGGTCTATGTTTTCAAAGTTCTCCTGGAAATAAAAAGATTAGGCATTTTTCTTTAAAATAAAAATTAACTTCTGGAAAAAGTATTAGCAATTATATAAAACTTGTGGACAGATATTAAACGTAGCATAACATTTCTGAATTATATATTTCCAAAGTTATTCTATCAGCTGAACTTTCATACTTTCTTCTTCATCCTGACTTGAATAGCAAAGATTTAAAGAACTGGAGAAGAGTAGATTAAGAAAAATAAAATATATGCTTGATTCACAATATTCTTTAACCTTCTATCAGAGACCCTGCAAGAAAACTGGGCATGTGAAGATCAGCATGTGAAAGATAGCATCCATTAAGGTTTATGCTGCAATGGCTTTAGGTTTCATGAATAACAAAAAATGAGCTCAGTCAAGAAAAGTGGTTTAATAAAATTGGGAAGAAATACAGTACCCACACAAGGCCTCAGAAGTCCACCTTCCTATGAATTCAGTTAATGTTGGTTTCCTATTACAAATGGAAAGAAATGACTATTTGTTTAATTTTAAAGCAGATAAGTGAGGAAAAATTAGTAAAAGGGTAGCTTGAGGAAGATCTACATTTTCTAGACTATTATAGTGAGTTAGTAAGTCTTTTCTTACCAGGAAATGTATTTGAGGCATGGAATGGAGGAAATGGGAATTAACTAGTGTTTTCAATGAATTCTAGCTCAGTTAAATGCACAAATATCTGTGGAGGTAAGAAATTTGCATTGCAACAAAGGAATAGGAAGGAAGAAAACTGAATTTTTTTACAGCCTATGTAACCAAGTATTTCTTTTACATTCAGTAGATGAACCCCAACATCTAATCTAAACAGCATAAATGTCCCCTTAAGAGCTGGAAAGTGTTTCCAATGATAACAAGCTTCCCTCCTTTAATAACAGTAATCCAAAATAGTAAGTCTCACATATAGGCAATGAGTAGTATATCCCTTTCTGTGTCCCTGCTCAATTGTCAGCTTTAGGAATACTCTTCAATCAACCAAGATAGATGCTGGGTACATCTGCATACCCATGAAAAATCTTCAGTCGTCCCAAACATCAAATCTACACCTGAACTCATAGAAGCTGGTTAGGTGACTAGTTGGTAGATGTAGGTGACTGATTTAAAAACCCACCTCTGAGAAGACTATCTGAATGAGAATTAACCTTGTATTACATAGGGTAAGAATCACAAGTCCTTTTAAAAGAAAAGGATATGTCTTTCTGATAACATTATCCAATGATCATCTATCGCATTTATATAATTGTAAATCTTCCTTTTTAAGACTGAGGAAAAGGATTCCTGTTTACTAAGATGACTAAACAAATACTGAATTTATTACTTTTCCAGTGTTCTCATAACTTTTGTTTGAACATATACATTACACAGTGAAGCTATGGCAGTTATAAATAATCTTATAAAGAATCTTGCAGTAAGGTTGCAACTAAAATTCTCCCTGAATGAACAATCAGTATCTTTATGATGCTGACCTAGGAAATCCCAAATATCATGCTTAGAACTACAGAAGACCATTAATAAGTATATTAGCTTTGTAGGTAAAAGGAAACACTTTCTGTACCTCATGTGAAAGGGATTGGGCCCACTCAATATTTATATATGAAACAAGTCATTATAGAGAATCACAATGAAGTAAATAAATTTCACTCTGAATGCTGTTATTTTCTTCTTTAACAGCTCAGTATTTTCAATCTGATTTCAAATTTTTTTGCGTCAACGTGGAAAGTGGAAATGCACAGCTGTTAACCAAAATAACTATACAGAGACTGTCCAAAACAAAGACAATCAGCTGAAGCAAGGAAACCTGAAGCATTTCAATTGTGAGTCTTAATTTGTACTGCATCACACATCAGCAGTGCTGAACATAAACAATTCAATTCAAGTCACACTGAACTTCTGAAAATTTGGAATTCTTGGTTTGAATTCTGTGGACAATATTCAAGAAAAAAATCCAAATTTCATGAGGAATTCTTCTTGAGTTATACCTGAAAAAAATCTGTCTTTTTTTAGAATTTAAGACACCATGCCTAGATTAAATATACTGAACAATCAGTGCCACTACACATGGAAAAACACTGTTTAAAACAATCCCACAAAATGAGCTGTGTTTCATCCTTGTAAGTATGCCTTCCTAAGTTCCACCATGGGGACAGTAGAAAAAAGAATAGGGATACAACTCAATCTAATTTTTTACGTATTTCTCAGTGCAATTACAGGACTAACATATTCTCCCTCTCAATTTTTTTTTTTTTAATTGTGGTAGCACCACTGGGAGCAGGTGCCTTGAAGTGGGGGCACATACTGAGCCTGACCTCCCTATGAACAGCTCTGAATTCCCTGATCTTGTTATGAATATTTTTTCTTCAGATGCAAAGCTGCAAAATGCATGAAAACTAAAGTAATTCAATTAAGTATCTATTCTGAGCTGGAAAAGACCATTTTGTTAGAACCAGTGGAGCACTAGTTTAACCCTGGTGCTCAGAATTCCCAAGCAAGTCAGCACATTAAGCCAGCTCTTCAACTTAAGAACAATTACTGTCATTTATCAGCCTGAATAGCAATAATGCACAAATCGACAGCTTTCAAGAGGCAAAGAGCGAGCTAGGTGTAATGATATGCAAAGCCACAGCACTCTACATTTTGAACTGTCTTCAGCCCATCAATACATCTCCAAGTACCTACAATTTATCAATACAAATGTGGTACCCGATGAAAGCAGGACCAAAAAGATAAATATGAACAGGATGGAATAAAAGGTTCAAGAATGTTTGAATTTTATAATGATGAAGTACAGATCACATTCTTACAGCATTTTACACGCAGTGACCTGATCTCATCACATTTTATTCAGCAAGAGGAAACTAGGATAAGAGATAATCTTTCTTTCAGGTAGTTGTAAGCAGCTGCTTTGCTTTTGCTTTTTTTGGTTTCTCCTTTCTTTTCTATTCTTTTTTTTCCCCTGCCATTTCTATTTCAGTCATGCATCTATGCAGTAGATACACACATATGGTTATTTTTATTGAAATATATAATTAACACATCACTATTTTTATCTCAAGAAAGTACAATATATACGGAAGGCATCATTTGAATCTCACTACCTTATAAACCCATTTTAGTAGTAACTGAAGGATTAAAGGAACACTTGAAATTATCTAATATCATATTTACCAAATGGCATTCTGCTGATGAAAGACTCAAGGTTGCAGAACCAATTTCCTCTGTACCTGATCTAATTGTCTGGGGTTTTTTCCTTTGGATTTTTTAGCTTTTTTGACACAAACAGCTTCTTTGTGAATGGAACCTTTCAGCAACTAGAGCTATTGCAACAGTCAGGCATTCAGATTCTTTTTCTCATATAGGACCTATGCAGGCAGGTATGGACATTTGGATTAGCAGTTAACATATACAGAGAATAAAGACACTTCTATGTTTTACCGGGGGGGGGGGGGGGGCAACAACAACAAAAAAACACACAAAAAAAACCAAACACACAACACAGGATTATAATTATTTCACCTGAAAGTCTGACAGTTCTACCTGAAATTGCTAGTTTTAGAATACCTTTTAATATTCTATTCCTTACTTTTCAATCACTACAGCATGTAAACTGTTACATGTAGTCCTATCTTGATTCAAGATTTCAAGGTGTTCACTTGAGTTAAACATCTACTTTGAAATGTATTTTGCACAGGGGATCTCACTATGCAAGCTGTCTTTCCTAGACTACTTCCATCTCCAAAAACTTAACTATGTTACAGAAAGTACTAACATGTCCAGACCGATAAAATGAGGTACGAGCAGAACTGAAAGAAGGCTTTTCCAAAGAGAAAACACAGTCTTGTAGTTAAAGAACAGAGATCAAGAGCTCTGGGGTTTATTCCTAGCTTTGCTACAAACTTCTCATATAATCCTGAACACATCACTAAAACATGTGCTTCCTCAGTTCCCCCAGAGACAGCTCTTTTTCTAAAGAGAGAGAATAGCTTCTTCAGGGGACAGATGACAGTTATTGATCAACGGAAAATAGAACATCATGATCCATGAACATCTGTGTGGTATTCCTCAGCAGAGGTCCGGAACAATATTGTCTTCAGCCTTCAGGAGACGGAATTTGCACAGAGATACAATTCATCATATGATATAGCTCAAAGTTGAGAGGATTTAACAGAAGCTTTCGCATTATTTAAAATACAATTTTAAAAAGAAATACAATTTCCTCCTGTTTTACTGTCTTTCTAGAATTCATTCATCTTCCTCTAACTATTGGGGGAGTGGAGGGAGATGTATATTCCAACGCTCTGAGATTATTTTTCACATCCCTTCTTATTCCCACTGACAACTTCTTTTACCAACTTTTACCATCTTACTAAGTGGGCTCGATACATGTTCCTAAACATAGATGTCTCCTTCAGACACCCTGCGTTGCCAGCTGCTGGAAAGGGTGCAGAGATCGAGAGCATATCAACCGATTGAGAATGCCTTAGAGACCACCAAGATATCTCAAATGTCAGAATATGTCAAAGTCTGGGATGAATTGAGCCTAAGGCATCCTCATCCTGGAGGACTTTCTTATACTGCTGATTACACTTGTTTACCAGTTTAGTAGACTCACCAGTTAGTAATATGAATATGCAGTCAAAAGAAGTAACTTACTATCAAGGAGCCCAGTGAACAGGTTACTAAAGAAATAATATGTAGGGGCATCTCATCTCAAGGAAAAAATGGAAGAGAAACCCACCCTGACTAAGACAGCACGGTTTTGAGAATTTAAGAACTGCTGCTTTGTAACAAAATACTTCTGCATTTGAGCTAATATTCTGCTAGCTCAGCTCAGCTAGCAATGCATATGGAAGAATCCACCATAATGGAAACATAATAGCATAATTTTCCAGGAAGGTGAATGGCAAAATGTCTAAACAGAACACAATGGATGCTTAGCTTGATTTATATCTGTCTCTTACTTGTTAGTGTGTTGGCAACACTCATGATTTTTCACAAGTCCTCTGTTACTTGGTATTCCCTCTCATCCAACCACGCCTGCAGTTGTATTATTGTATAAAATAATCTCATTTTCTCTTTTTAAATTATGTTTCTAACATTCAGTAATGATGAGAAAACACTGCTAGCTCAAACACAAAAGTTTCAGAATACTAAAAGAAACAAAAAGAACTTGTAGTAAATTATTTTTAAAAACTGTTTTAAGCCAATGTCACTTTTTTATTTGAAATGCAGTGGTCATTGGTCTTGAATGTTCCTGTAGGTAATGGCTCTAAAGCTACAGTGATAGTAGAGAACTTTAATCTCTGTAACTTTTCTTTCTGCCACGTTTGTGTCAACCTCCCTACTGTTATCAAGCTCTATTGCTCCTGTCTAATAGCATCATAAATGCAAATGTACTATAAAAATCCAAGACATAAAACATTACATTGATAAAAAATAAATAAATTATTCAGAAGAAGAGGAGAAAACTCTCAAATGAATGTGTGACCTGAACAATCTAAATGACATGTTATTTTGTCAAATCCCTTTGTTCATTTCTTATGTCTACACTGACTGAGAGTTTGATCTTGCTTCCTCTGAATTCAAAACAAAACTTCGATCTTTTTCTTTGAAAAAGCACAGAAAGATCTGGAGTAAGAGAGTATCTTCTGTTCAAAAAAACTTCAGCTTTACCTATTCCTGGGCTGAAGTAATAAGCAGAAATAAAATAGCAAGAAAAAATTCTAATAGTTACAGTTTCAAACATAATTAACTTAAAAACTACGGTGTACTGGCTGGGTTCTGCTTGGCTTTACAATAAAAAAGTATCACATTTTGGCTAATTATCTAATTAAACACTTGCACTCAGAGAGCCAAACATAGGCTCCTTAATAAAGATTTTCATAGACATGGAGACACAATTCATCACTGCACAGCCCACAGCTATGAGAAATCTGTTATAAAGCCACCAAATATAATTTGCCACAGATACTATCATACCCATTATATCTATAGATACAGCAAAGTAATGGCAGATCAGCAGCCACTTTGAAAGCTCACTAAAATGATGAAAAAGGTGCAGGTTAGCATCCAATTTGTAATAAAAAAGGGAATGAGCTTTGAGAGCTATTTGAAGATTAGTGGGAATTAGGCATGTGCATACTTTAGAAGATGCCTATCCACGCCTTTATACACAAATACATTATTGCCAATCTGGTTCCGGCTGTGATTTAGTAGCCACCAACTTAATTAAAATGTGAATTATGGTGAACAATCTCTACCAATTTTTTAGTAAAATTAAATGAAACAGTAATATTAATGATTGGTTAATGATCACAATTCTTTAGATAAATGTATTAAGTACTTAATACATGACAAGGATAGTAGGAAAGCTCTGGACATGACCAGGTCTGTGCTCTGCCCATTCACACTACAGGGTTGAGTGTACTTAGGGTCACACTAAGGTGTAGTACAGAGCCCTGAAGGGCATCTGGCTCTTTTTTCCCAGAGTTGGGGTTTCTTCTTTGTTTCAAGGTTTTTAAACATCGATAAAGCTACAGAATACTCAAGGGAACTGGAGGAAGAACACCTCTAAATACTAATTCCAGGTCATCCACATTTTGGTTGCCTAGCAGACAGCACGGAGAAAACCTGAACATCAGCATGGCTTTTTTGAGTTCCTAAAGATGGTTTAAACCTGACAGCTAATTCCAGCATTAGCATACGGGGAACATAAGTCATATCTCAGGAGTATGGCAGAAAGGAGGAATTTTGGCAGCAGCAGTCCAGCCAGTCTCTTACTGAATAATGGCCACAAAGGACACAATCAGCTTGACACAGGTGGATCATTCTTGGAGTTACCTTAATTTATGCTAACACAAAATTGATGCCAACCTATGGTAGAATTTGTCAAAAGGGGATTGCAGCATCAACTGTTTCAAAGTGCCATAAAGACTGATTTTATTTAATAAAAAAGAGCTCAGCTTACCATTGTCATTTATAATGGGCCTTCTAGAACAAAGCTCTTCATGGAAACGTGGGTATTCTTTTAAAAGGAAGTATTCCTAAATATGGATATTTAATATAAAACTTCATATTGGCATGTGGATTTAAACTGGCAGGAAAGATGTTACAGCCATTTTATCCTTGTTTCTATTAACTGTATAACAAGCATGAAATATATACAGAAGATAGCATGGAAGAAAAAGCAAACAATAAAATGGGAGTCAAACACTCTCAAACTGAAGAAAACTTCTTGACTCTTGTTATTCTTCTCTTTGAAGTATCCATGCAGTAATTTAGAATAGAGTGAAGACTCACAGACTGAAAAGAATAGAGGGCAAATCAGGGCTATTTCAGGGATTCAGATCGAATGTTGATATATTTAAACACGCTATAACCCAAAGAGGAGGGTTTTCTTCAATGTCATCTTATTACACTGCAAGGGAGGAAAACAGACAGTTCAATCACAAAATCATAATGCTTAAGCAGCATGAAATCATAAAGCTAGCAACAAAACAGGTGAAGCATGCTACATTTATGATTCATATGCTTCCTTTCACCCTAGCACAGTATTGGTTTACTGATAGCCCTAAATGGCCAGTCCCTGCTGGTCTCTCCAGCACGAGAGGAGTGAGCAGTATTATCCTTTTGGGTGTACTTAGTGTACTGCACTCCATCATATAAAAATAATGCACATGAATAGTTAAACTGTTTATCCAACTGTACACATAGGTTACAAGCTACCAGAAATAGGGTTGTTGTTTAGACATGTACATAAAGCTCAATGCATACAAATAATCTTTACTGTTACATTCTAGATCCATTGAAATTGTTATACTGCTACAATATAATTTGGTAATTTTACTTTGCTACGGACATCCCAATTCTCTTAAAAACTGATGTGAACTAAAATAACAAATTATTTGCAAAAGCGTATCTATAAAAGAAAGTCTAAATGTGGACTTTGATCATTTTGTTTTCTCTCATTTTTTTTCAAATCTTACATGATTTTGAGATCACCAGTGTTGATATTCTCAAGCATTTGGGGGCCAAGCATATCTTGAAAGAGGGGCCAATCCTTAGGATTTACTTGGGTAAAAACCCAGACTAAAAACAATCCAGAGAAAACTCTCGACTTTGTGCCTCCACATGATGAAATAGGCACTCCCAGCCAAAATACTAAACTGAAACTAGAACATCATAAAATCAACTGGGATGTTTCCTCTCTGCACTCAACACAGAGATGAGGAGAGAAAGGAAAGGGAAAGGACAGCTTTGCTTACCTCAGATAGGCTGAAATCTTCTTCAGTCTCTGTAGCAACTCATTTGGTTGAGTAAGGAATTAACTTACAGAATTCAGCCTATCTTTTATTATCACAGATCTGCCTGATACAAGTCAATTCCTAACAAAAGGATAATATTTTCTGGAGTGACTAAATAATCTAAGAGAAGTGAACTAGGCTTCTAAATGCCTTTTTAAAAATTTTAACCGTCCATCTCATATACTGACACATGTTCATTACCAGGTAACCAGACCTGCTACACCGCTATCTGTTGTCAATCAGTAATCCATAGTATCAACAAAATTTCTAAATTGCTTTCAAGATAGCATCATTGTTCTCAAAAACTAATTTAAACCAATTCTTCCTATATGAGTGCAATAAAGATTTCTTTTTCAAGAACAGAGTATTTCTTTGCTACTGGTATTTGCATTTCATTTTCTGAATGCTAATTCTGAGAACACCTTTTAGTATTTTCTACCTTTGTCCTCAAGTAGGCCTCAATCAAAAATTATTAAGTTTCTCTTTTCATCCAGACTTTCATGAGTCACTATTTCCTTAGAAAGATCATCACCCATACTACTACCCTGTCTAGTTCCTATACCTATGTCAGCTTCCAACCAGGTAAATTTTAATAACCACATTAAAAGTTGTTACTTATTCAGAATTTTGAGACATTGATCCTGCACAGGACAACACCATTGACATAGCTGAAAATCTACTTTATCAGCTTATAGCAAATCTTTCTAGAAAATATCAGGGGATTGGGAGGTGGTTTTTATGAATTCCTTCTATTATTCTAGTTAGTATCTTTCCAATCACAATCTTGGCCTGAAGGTTTTTGACTGAAATTTCCTGCCCTGGATCAGTGAAATTTCCACAGGAATAGAGTTTCACATATAGTTTACTGATCAGTCTTGTTGGGAAGAAGTGATTGCAGCGTATTTCATCAGAGAACTGGCAATTTTGGACTAGGAGCTTGCTTACTAATGTTATATCTATTGCAAATTAATATCAAAGAGCACATCGCACAAGAAGCAGTGTTAAAAAGAGCAAATAACTAGCCATAGAGAATTTATGGTTACATGTTCTTCACATACAGGTGCACCAAGGAAATGAACATACTCCTACCAAACAACCTGGAGATTAGAAGATCAACATGAGAGCTTACATCAATAGCTCTGGTTATAAGCAAGCCACCAGTTAACAACATATTTACTAGCACTTCCTTAAATGACAAATGAGTAGCAGATAGTAGTAGAACTACAGATATCGCAAAAAGACAAACTGAAGAGACAAATGCAATAAAGATTACAAGTAGCTGACACTACTGGAGTTCTGCACATACTCACCACAGTGACCAAAAACTTCTGTTTTAAAAGGATTAACACAAAAAGCAATTTATCAACCATACCACTAAGTTTGATCTCCACAACACTGTAAGCAGATTACAGGTATTCTAAAATTAATCATAATTTTAATTTGTATGCATAAGCAAGTATTTTAGCAGTCTGAAATTATTTGACCACACCTGTAGCTGACATAACAGTATTCCCCATCTATCTACTGTTGAATTTGTACCCTGTCTGGCACCTACAAAATAAAGAAACACAAAACTTCAGGGTTACCCTTGCCTTCTGGATTAGCTGCAAAGGTGGAATCCTTTTTTTTTTTCTTTAAAACATAGAAAGCAAACCATCACCCAGAATTCAAACAAATGTGTCAGTGAGCACTCAGGAATGTTTCACCACAGATATGCAACCTGTCAATATGAGAAAAATGTTTTGTAATTACTCTGTAAAGTTAGTCTGATCACTTGTAAGTTCCAAACTGTACATGTAAAGGGAAAATTATTACTTTTCATTTCCTCACAGTTTTAATTCAAACACATCTGCAGAACATTTATGCATAATAAGACACAAATTCCTATAACAGAATACATTGTTCTCTCCATTTTTTCTTAAAAGAACAATGCAATAAACTCTTATATACCTAACAAAAATGTATTTGCTCAAGTATCAGGTATTTGTTCATAAAGCTTTCACAGTTGCCTAACAAATGCAAGTTAAATTCACAAAAGATTAATAATTTAGCTTCTGAAACTTTGTGTTACTTCCCATAAAAGACATTCATCCACATCTACAGTTCAAAAGGTTTAATCTTTTATTGCATCATTACCAAGGATCACGATGGTAACTCCAGCGAAGTTAGGAAAACAGCACTGCTATTTATTATTATTATTTACAGTACATAGTAGCAAATTAATTGGGCAATAAAAGGTATTGCTATGATTTATCAGAGTATTAAAAACTCATTCATTGGATTTTTTTCCTACTGAACTCTACTGCATTCAGTATTACAGCAAGCTTTTTACCTTTTTAATTTAATTAGGTGACATGGTTTTGGAGAAAGTAAAATGGAATTCTTGTGAATGTTAGTGAGAAGAGAGCAGAAGTTATGTTATCGTTAAGAAAAACAAAAATTGAGGGTAAATATTTTAAGATTATTTCCTTCTTCTTACATTTATGCAGCTGCAGAAAATCCACCAAAAGATTGTTCAGGAAGTCCAACATCTGGGAAACTTAAAGAAAACCTGGGCAAAAGACAAGAAATATGAAGTGCAGCTTTAACAAAAGGAAAACAAGTGGTAATCAGATAGGTTTTTCTCATCACTGTTTTTTATAATTTATGAAAAAGTATTAAATTACAATGACATTGCATTTGAGTGTCAAAAATCAAGCCTATTTCTGCTTCTGGAAGAAAACCACTCTTTTGGATAATTTTTCAGACATAAGCCATCTCTATTAAAGTGGAAAAAAGTAACTAATTATCTGGCAAACCTTTAGGTAGTAACATGCTCATTATTATTGTACCAAAATTAACAAACTCTTTTCCATTTCTTATCATTAATACTGTTTTTGAAACTACTACCTTTGTGCTAAAACTGCTAAAGCAGCCAATATGGTACAGAGATGTAAAGACCCGAATTACTGAGCTCAGCACTTTTGCCTGCATGTATGATGCTCAGAAATATATTATGTGTAAGAAAAAGAATGTACTATTGCATAACATTCTTAATTGCATCTCTCCCTGCAGGACTCTGTTGAAACACGGCATGTTGTATCTTTATAAAAAGTATTTTGTAGAAGGAATGTAGAAAAGCAGAGAGCTAGTAAACAGATAGACATTGCACATATACCTACAATGCATTATGTATTTAATAACCTGGATTTTTCAGTTGACAGTGCAGATTTTCAGTAAACCTAAATGGACATTAACCATACATGCTTTTATGTAGCACAATCTTTATCTGCTCTTATAAAGAAGATAAGTTACTAGCCCGAATGATAGATACTGTTTCCATGCTCACAAATGCTGTAAATACTCCTCAGTTAAAGACATTTAGCGTTCATTGCTTTCTAGATTTGAAGTTAGCTAACAGTTGGAGAAGAGGAAGGTTTTCTGAACTAGGCTTCGAGGGGAAGTGGGTGAATTTGTTCCCTGAAAGTGCATTATCAGTGTGCTTCCTGGAGGAGAGGAACAACAGAACCTGGTATGTGGAGGCCATCTTCCTGAATAGCTTCCCAAGACTGCTGTAGGGACATCATTTCTCATTCTGATAATTCACCAAAGGTCTATGCTATTTAGAACATGCATGTGTAGGAAGAGAAAAAAAAAAATTTTTTTTAAATCTGACTTCTGCAAATAAAGTGGATCCTTGGGATCTGTGTGCAAAAACACAGGGACACAAACTCTTCTATCCCCTAGTATCTACCAGAAGAACTGTGAAGGTGTCCTTTAATTTCCATGACAGCAACTGGGAACAAGCTCTTGTTCAATGCTTACAGGAGGATTACCTCACAGTTTTCCTGTTATCACTTTCTTCATTACTCTTTAAACAGGCAGGGACAATCCAAACAGCACATCTGCAGTAGTCAAAATGGTGTGCTGTGAATCTATGAGTGCTGTGAAGCAGTTTCTTCAAATGTCATACTGTCAAACACCTTTTAAGTTGGTCTCCCTCTGAAAACTCTAGCTCGGGCAGAAGGGAAAGCAAAGGAGGTGGTGCAGAAGAGACTAGAATGAAGATGCTGATGGTATTGTTCCTCTCAAGGTTTCTACTGACATTGAGTGGAAGCCTTTCCACCACACTGCCTACTTATCCACTATCCTTAACACAAAGTATTATTACACTATATCAGATGGAGAGAGCTTGTAAAAGCATGTGATGTTATCTTGGTGAAAAAAAGTCCTCATTCTCACAGTGCTGATCTAGAAGAAAGTATGTAAGTCCTGTTAGGAATTTTACAGAAGCTTAAAAAAAGTCACTTCCTCCTCCTAGAAAAAACCATGCTCATTAATATCAGTGGCAGTCTTACACAAATAAAGAAATTAAGAGAAGATTAGAAAAAGCTAAATAGTACACTGTGTTGGGTGTCCGTGTCCAGGTTTTCTCGCGGGTGGCTGCAGGGCTGGTCTCTGTGAGG
>NW_010548272.1:0-388 GCF_000687285.1 Phaethon lepturus
TTGTGGCCTGCAGCTGCCTAAAGGGCGAAGAGCCGGACTCGCCCCTGGTCCCCCCGCGCCTTCTGCCTCCTTCGGGGAAGCGCCGCGCGCCCACTGGGCCCTGTCCTGCGGCTTTCCCGGTGGCTCCAAAGGGACCGGAGGTTCTGCGGTAGCGGTAACACGCCCGCGAATCCCCCCCGGTTTCGCTGACAAGCGGTTCGAAGCTACCTGTGACCTTTCTGGTGATGTGGTAGCTCCACTGCCGCGAGGAGTTGACTCAAGACCGTATGAAACTGCTCTGTGAAGTGATGATGTGTCACTGTTGGTCAGAATGAAAGTCGGCCTTGCGCCCGTCTGGTGTAGCTGGGACCAGCTGCGGATGCTTCTGTATGGCTGGGAAACCTCCTGG
>NW_010548272.1:419-27091 GCF_000687285.1 Phaethon lepturus
GCTGAATTTCCTAATATAAAAGCTTGAAATGGAAATTGTGCCTTGGCAAATACGACTTTATTTGAACGTAGTTTATGCAATTTATGTATCCTCCGCAGTATGCGTTAAGGATTTGGTTTTGCTCAAAAAGGCATCTAGTTCCATAACCATCCCTGCCCCACCTTGTAAAATGTATTGATATCTACTGTACATAAGGGTCTTCCTTAGAATAGTTTCTCTGCAGTAATTTCTGCTGTGTTTTTATTTTTTGTCAGACTTTAATTTAGTCCATATTGGTTAATTCCTGAGTGTTAATTTTTGGCTCTTATTTGACATTATGCTACAATTGACATGAAGGAAACTGTCTATAGATGAGCTTTTTTCCTGCTTTTTTAAGCAGATAATAACAAATATTAAAGTTGTTTATTATTTGACATTACAGAATTAATAATAATATAATTATTACATATAATGTCACATACATGTGAATTAATCTCTCTCTAAATGTATGCCTATTATTCTTTTAAACTAATCAACAGAAAATTGGAACATCTGTTTTTAAAAAGCAGAACAGAAGTCTGTTATTTGTGAAAAGTCACATGGGATACAGCAGAAAGATAAACCTGATTTTTTTTAAATTATTATTAACTTAATACATATCTTAACAGCAAGACTGATGCTCTATTTTGAAGTTGTATGTTGTGGTCCCAAATGGAAGGTGATTAAGTCTTCTGTAAAGCAGTAGTAATCGAGTTGTTGAAAGTAAAGGTGTTGGGGTTTGGTTTTTATTTTCCTCTCTCAAGTGGTTGAGTACTCCACTAAAAAGTTATTTTGAAAACAGTTCACTAGCTGGGGGGGAGACCAGAAAATCTTGTGAGTTTAGAAGATTTGTTAATTGGCTAGTTAAGCACTTGGAACGCTTTCAGGACTACTTTCATATATTCAGTGTTGGTTCTTTTCCTTTCTAGATGCCATACCAAGCGCAGATCAGATTCGTATAACAACATCTTTGAAAAGCCAAAGAGGATCAGTGTGGACAAAAAACAAGTCAATATTTGAATATTGGGAAGTCGAAGTGACCTTTCGAGTTACAGGAAGAGGCCGCATTGGAGCTGATGGATTGGTATTAAGAATTTGATCTAACTGAAAAAGAATAGACATGCTTTAAAAAGTGAATGTTGACTTACGACTCTTACTTGCTTTCTGTAATAGGCAATCTGGTTTACAGAAGAGCAAGGCTTGGAAGGTCCTGTTTTTGGGGCAGCTGATAAATGGGATGGTGTTGGAATTTTCTTTGATTCCTTTGACAATGATGGAAAGGTTAGTCGGAAGCGAACTCTTCTAGCAAAGATTATAAATTAATTTCTTGCCTGTTTTGTACATGTAACTTTGTGGAAAAAAAAAAAACAAGGATGTTATTTTCCTACTCTACCCCCTTCACTTCGAAGGGATAAATTACAGTTGTCAAGTTTCCCTTACAGGATTTTTACTAGATTTTTTCACACTTTTTTTTTTTTAGCTTGAAAGTTGAAACATAATACATAACGAATCTCCACTGAACGATGGTTCATGTGTTAGGTTGGGGGGGGAATACCATGTACACGTGTACAAGCTGGAATTTGGAATCTCCATGCACAGTTTGAAATTGATATATCTGAAGATGTGTGCCTAGGAAGAGGCATATTGTACCAAAATATGACACTGTGGAAACACAAATTTCTATGTCTGTCTTCAGAGATACTCTTTTTCTTGGAACAAATCTGCTTTGAGTAATTCAGCAGCAAAAAATCCTGTAGCAGGTGGATGTGACAGTTGCTGTTTTGAATTTCCAGTTTTCCAATCCAGAATGATCCTGGGAAACTTTAACAATACTTAGTAGGTCTGCTTTCCTTTTTTTCTTTTCCTGTACTACTTTGGCTTGCTCTTAGATGTTTTAGATATATTTTTGTAGGTGTACAAGCTTTTTTTTTTACTACAGATGGCTTTTGATATACAGCAAAGTTCGTCATATGTAAAAGTTGAAAGACTGAAGGTGGCATTAATGCTTCTGATGGTCAAAGACAAGACATAGAGTATTGTTCAACTTATCAAGAATTTTTAAATCCTTTTTTTTTTTTTTTTACCCCCTGACTTCTGGCATGAATATGGACACTGGCATAGTTTAGCTGGCTGAAGATGCCATCTACCAAAAATTGCATGTGGACAACTCTGTTTGCCAGAACCTTGGTAGCACTGGGACGGTGATGATGACAAGTTTAGTCAGTGTTGTCTGAAACCCTTTTTTTCAGAAAGTGGTAATGTGTCACTCCTAGTCAAAACAAAAGTCTTTGTCATGCCTGTATTGGTCTGAAGTGTCTTAAATACTGGAGTTTGTAAGACTCTTTTAATCATAAGCTGTTACTTTGTTCAGTCCTAGTACGGAGAAATTCTTCTTGTTGCTGTTTCAGTGTGTTCAGTGGAAGATGTTTGGTGCTGTAACTGGTCCTCAGCCTAATATGCTACCATCCAGAAGCAGATGTCATCTAGTACTGCCAACTCAAAGCACCCTGCTTTTGATGCTGATTTAAAAACTGCAAAGCCTTTTTTCTGTTCCTTCTAAGGCTGTAGGTTACACTAGAGTTGAATTTTTCTCTGTAGAAGTAGTGACAAGAACTTTTTAAAAAGAGAAATACAATTTCATAGCTCTGAACACCTGAAGTTGTAGGAACCACGCTAAATGTCACAAGAGTTTACAGCACATCTGTCTTTTTTTGCCTCCTTTCCATTGGGGGCAAAAAAAAAGAGAAGTTATTCCCCACTTTTGGATTCTCTACTGTCTTTCAAGTTCTTATATGTGCTTATATCCAGACATGATCCCCAGCAGAAACTGGACCACCCATTCACTATCAGCATTGAATACTTTTATTAGTAGCTGTCTACTAAGCTCTAAGGTAGATTAGACTTGAGTTGCATTTATGAATGCTTTGAAATTGAACTGTTTGTACATACTTTGTGCAGAATATATGCAAGTGTGCTCTGAACTAATTCAATGTAACTGTTGTTAAACTGAAATATACTTTAATGTCACCTTCTTACTGTTTTCCAGTGGTACTGAGGAGGTAATACTTTAGTTAGCTTAACTGCTTCACATAACTCCATTGCTAAGAAGTAGAAATACTGGAGTATTTCTGTATACTGGTGTACTATTCTGTTGTTGTCACAATCTATGTGATGAAGGAAAAGAAACAGATAGTTTGGTTATAGTGGGTTTTTTTAAGACAAAGGACCACCCTACCCCACCACTGTGAATTGAAAAGGACATTATTCTTGCATTCTTGGAGTCTTGAGTCAGAAAGAATAAAAACATTTGTGGTATATCTATAGTGTAGTGACTCTACATGCTTTATTGCAGAAAGGCTATCAGTGATATTATTTATGTTTCACTTTGAATTAAACTATTCCATTTGTTTGCTATTTCTTTTTCTAGAAGAACAATCCTGGAGTCATTGTTGTAGGCAACAATGGAAAACTTCAATATGACCATCAGAAGTAAGTTTATTTTCAGTGTTAATGACGAATGTTTGCTTCTGAATGATGAAATGTTGCATGAAACTCTTTGAGAAACGTTATAAAGGTTTCTTTTGTATGAAACTTTGTTGTTTCCTGTACACTTGAGATTTTCTATTTGTTAAAATACTGTCTTGGCAGTAACAGCACAGAAATTGGCAACTGATGGATATTTAAATTGCATATGTCCTTTGGGATGGGTGAACTCAGATAAATGGAGGTACAGACTTTTTACTTCTTTGTTGCTGATGGGTATCTTCCACATACAGCTAATAACTGACAAAAGTGACTAACGGAAAGCTAATTGCCTGTTACTAAAACCAATTGCTTTATTTTTGATTTCTGATTGTTTGTCAACAGCACAATTGACATCTTTTTGGATTCTCTGAGAAGAGAGGTATCTAGCTTAGTTGGTACAGTCCAGACTGTAGCTTATTTCCATCTCAGTTCACAGGTGTAGGAATGTATCTTAGAAGCAAACAAATTTCCCCATTACTGCATTCTGTCTATATTGTGTCCTGTGTAAAGCATCTAGTACTGTTGATCCCAGACTTCAGAAAAGCTCAGTGCTGTGGCAGGACAGCTTTTGAAAAACGTGCATCTTGAAAAACTATCATCATGTTGTGTAGTGATACCTTGATGCTTTTTTGTCTTAGCTGATAAATCATAAGATATAGTTTTATGCAAGTTGTCTTCTTGCATAGTGATGGTTCCACGCAGGCATTGGCATCCTGTCAGAGGGACTTTCGTAACAAGCCCTATCCTGTTCGAGTGAAGATAACGTACTACCAAAAAGCATTGACTGTAAGTATTCTGAAATAACATAATTATTCATTTTTCTCAGCTTTTTAAGTGTGAGATTGCTGCAACTATTTGAAAACCCAAAGACACTATATATTAATTCCAGTATTCTTGAAAATGTTGAGCTCAGTAGCAGAAGATGGAAGGAGGTGCAGTATGGTCAATTGCTAGACCAGTTCTTTTAGCTACATTAGTGCCTTTGTAGTTTCTTGAGCTGAATCAGCAGGTATTGCTGTTTTTTCTGATGTTTCTTAGGAGCCAGTCGTGCTAACGTACTCGTATGTGCTCAGACCCTTCTCTTGCTATTGACTTATCTGTAGAGGTGTCCCAAAGCCAGTATCTGTTCCTCAGCTTCCAAGTGGTTGGGCAGCTCCTTAACTTGAACTTCATTTCTCAAGCTGATCTGAGAGCTGCAGAGGGTTTTGTAGCTGAGTGTAAGAGGTTCTTGAAATGTGACTAAAAAAACTGAAGCTCACTCTGACAGTAGATTTAAATTTGCTACTTGGGGCTGCCCACTTCCAAGAAATAGTAGGACTTTGAAGATTAAGGAAGATAGAAAACCACTGGTATAAGGGAGTCTTCAAGACTTCTTCAATACTATTCAGATGATTGTGAATTTCTTCTAGACAAGGAGAGAAAAATACTGATGTGGTGCTGGGTTGCAACAGCTATGAAGTATATGTTTCTTGGCTTCTGATTTCTTCTGAAAAGGTGCTATTCATAGCTATTAGCCATAAAACACATAGCTGTCATTTTGTAGTAAAAGTTTCTCTAAAAGTAAACATGAATGCACCTAAAAGAGGGTGGACTTTGTACTGTGTTGTAATGGTAAAAGCGATCTGTTACTCTTGAATGAAAATTAAATTTCAGACTCCAAGGCTGCTCTCTTTCTGAACACGCCTGGTCCCTGATGCCTTATCTAGGAACTCCTCTGGCCCAAACATTGCTGCTAACCCTGGCAGTCCTGCAAATGCATCTGTGGAGGAAGAGAGAATCTCTAAGCTTAGAATCAACAGAACAACAGTAAGGGATGACTCTTCTAGATCAGACCAAAAATTTGTCTTGCCCAGAACCTTATTGGGATGTATACATTTGCTAGACTGGCCTTTAATGATCTCTGGGTCAGGGATTTCTTGAACCAGAGTTGATATTATTACACCATGATTGGTTTTAGAACAGAGTAGAATAATTCCATTTGGAAGGGACCTACAATGATCATCTAGTCCAACTGCCTGACCACTTCAGGGCTGCTGACCAAAAGTTAAAACATATTATTAAGGGCATTGTCCAAATGCCTCTTAAACAATGACAGGCTTGAGTCATCGACCACCTCTCAAGGAAGCCTGTTGCAGGGTTTGACCACCCTCTCAGTAAAGAAACGATTCCTAACATCCACTCCAAACTTCCTCTGGCATGGCTTTGAACCATTTCCATGCGTCCTATCACTGGATCCCGGGGAGAAGAGCTCAGCACCTCCTGCTCCATGTACCCTCCTCAGGGAGCTGTAGAGAGCCATGAGGTCACACCTCAGACTCCTTTTCTCCAAACTAGACAAACCCAGAGTCCTCAGCTGCTCCTCACAGGACATACCTTCCAGTCCTGTCACCAGCTTTGTGCCCTTCTCTGCATTCAAGTACCTTAACGTCCTTTTTACAACTGTGCCTGGAACTGCACACAGTACTCAAGGTGAGGCTGCACCAATGCTAAATACAGTGGGATAATCACTTCTCTTGAGCAGCTGGTGATACTATGTGTAATGCACCCCAGGATGCAGTTTGCCCTCTTGGCTGCCAGGGCCCACTGCTGACTCATATCGAGCCTACCATAAGCCAGCACCACTGAATCACTTTTTGCAGGGCTGCTCTCCAGCCACTCCTGTCCCAGTTTATACTGGGATGAATCCCGTCCATGGACTTAGGAACATTCAGCTGATACAACTGGTCCCTTACAATTTCAGTGTCCACAGCTGGAAAGTCACTGTTCCCTCAACCATGGTCCCTCAATTCAGAAGACTGGGCAGCCCAAGGTCTATCAGTATTAGTACAGACTAAGGCAAAAAAAAAAAGGTTGAATGCTTCCGTCTTTTCTTTATCTCTATTTGTCAGGTGACTATCTTCAACAAGTATTGGTCCAGTGTTTTCGTTGGACCTCGTCTTGCTATTAACATACTTCAAAAAGCCTTTCTTGTTGTCTGACACAACACTGTCTGGTTTCAATCCTTGTTGAGCTTTGGCCCTTTGTGTCTTCTTGCATACATGAAGCACAGCTCTGTAATCTTCCTGTGAAGCCTGACCTTGCTTCCAGAGATCATACAGTTTCGTTTTCCTCTTGAGTTCCAAGAGGTTTCCCTGTTGAGACAAGCTGGTTGTCTGCCCCACTTGCTTGACTTTTGACAAAATGTTATTGCCTGCTCCTGTGCAAGGTTCTTAAAAAACAAACAAACAAAAAAACTTAAAAAATGACCAACAGTTATGGACCCTCTAAGCTGTCAAAAGCAGTTTCTATGGGGACATTGCTAACTAGTCCCCTGGCTAGGTTAAAGTTCGCTCTCTTGAAATCCAGCATAGCAACTCTGCTGAACTTTTTTTCTCATTACACCACAAATTTTAAAATCTACCATTTCATGATGACTGTGGCCAAGACAACCACCTGCTATCATACTTCCCACAAGTCCTCCTGTATTCACAAACAAGTTTAGGAGGGCATCTTTCCTAGTTGGCTTACTGAGTACTTGTGATGAGAAATTATCTACATCTTCAGGAGCTTCCCAGACTTGCTTGTCACAGCAGTGTGGTATTCCCAGTTGATGTCTGGGAAGTTGAAATCTCCCATAAAGACCAGGACTGCTGACCTCGAGATTTCTTCTAATTGCCTATAGAATAACTCATCAGTGCTATCATCCTGGCTGGGTGATCAACAGTGGATGCCCATGATACCTGCTTTATTTTCTATCCCCCTAATCCTCACCCAGAAGCTCTCAACCACATCATCTCTAACTGTAAGGGCTGTACAGTCAAACCTCTCCGTTACATACAGTGTGACACCTCTACCTCGCCTGCCCTGCGTATCCATCTTGAACAGCCAGTAGCCCTCCATCCCAGCACTCAGTTGTGGCACTCATTTCACCAAGTCTCACTAATACCAATGACATTTTAGCTCTGGGAACAGACCAATGCTTCCAGTTTGTCCTGTTTGTTTCTTGTAACATGTGTGTTGGTGTACAAGCATTCCAGATGTACTCCTAAACCCTCAGTGTTCCCTGGAACAGTGTAAATGCTCCCATTAGCAACCTCAGGCCATGCCATGCCATGCCATGCCTTGGCATACCTTCACCTCTCCTGATGTTATCCCTTTCCCCGACGTGTTCTTTTCCACACATTAATTTGTCTTGCTGCTTCTTATAGCTGAAATGAATACTTTTTTTGTATGTGTCTGAATTCTGTGCGGTATATCCTTTTAGGTGATAATAGAAAATGTTGAATTTTGTTCATGCTGAACTTTGAATCAGGCCTTTTTTTTCCTTTTTAAAATAGAAAGCTTATGCACTTTCTTTGTAAAAAGTATCTTTCAGAAAAGAAACAGGTTTTGATTTCTAGTATCAGCTGCTGAATTATCTGGTAAGTTTTATTTGTGACCATTACTGTAAACTGAGAAAGCAAATAACACATAGATTTATGTGCGAAGAATTGTGTTTATCCTTTTAGGTATTAATTAACAATGGCTTTACTCCGGATAAAGACGACTATGAATTTTGTGCGAAAGTGGAAGATATGGTGTTGCCATCACAAGGATATTTTGGAATATCTGCAGCAACAGGGGGACTTGCAGGTAGCAAATGTTAAAAATTGTGACAAATGGCGTGGGGACTTGCAGGGCTTGTTTTTTTTAGTGCTAGTGTTGATGCATTATATCAATTTTTGACCATGATGATGTAATGAATCCTCTCTTATTCCCAAATTACTGATATAGGCCTTTTCCTGGCTAGAGCATAAGTACCTTCAATTTGTCCCGACAAAGCCATTGTGCAGTCTCATTCCCCGCTGCATAAGTCCTCCCTCTTGGGAGGACTTTGGGAGGATGCTTTTGCCTGAAGGTCCTTTACAAGTGCAACGTTGACTTGGGAAGTATCAGGATTTGTAACATGTAGCAGTAGCAATTAACAGAGTTTTCTTTGTTTTGTTTGTTGAATACAGATGATCATGACGTCCTGTCTTTTCTGACCTTCCAGTTGAGTGAGCCTGGGAAAGAAGTAGTAAGCATCTTTATGCATAATTAGTAAAATATGTTATTGTATATGTTTTATATGTAGCACCAGATTATGGTATTTCCTCTGAAGTCATGCTTGGCATCACTGTTTCAGGATTTTGGCATGTAGCTGTGCTGTCATCTGTTGTAGAAAAATGAGACTAATACTGTAATGTTTAATTAACATTTTCAAGGCCAGAATTCTTGAAGCAACACTGAATTAACAAAAATCCTGATTTTAAATCAAAACATGCAGAGAGAAAACAAACTAAAAAGTACACTTTGTTTGGAAAGTGGAAAAATAATTTGTTCTTGCTTTCAACTTCCCATACCTCTAGCACACTTCTGTACTGCTAAACATCATCTATCCTTGTAAAACTTGATTTCTTATTAATTACAGAAAGTATGCATGTATCAGGGAAAAGCTGTGGGTCTCTATAGGAATATCTGGTTTCTCACTTCGACTTAATATATTCATGTGCCTCACTAATTGTGTTATGTCTTCAAATCTGAAATCTGATCAGCCTTCCTAGAGAATAAGTTATATAGGAGTGGTGAAGGACATGAAAAAATCTCTCTCCCCTTCTGCCCCCCCCCCCAATGTTTTCAAGCCAACACCAGATGCAGAAATTCCTCAAAAAGATAAAGAGAAGTATCAAGAAGAGTTTGAACAGTTTCAACAAGAATTGGATAAAAAGAAAGAAGAATTTCAAAAGGAACATCCTGATGTCCAAGGACAGCCAGGCAAGTTATTTGAGCGATTTTTCAGTTGTCAAGGAAAACATTTGCTTTCCAGGATAGCAGAACAAGGGCCTGATACTCTGACTGATCTTACAAAGCTCCTACTGATGTTATTTACTTTATTTAAGAATCGTTGATCTTTTGTTTGTAAAGTGTTTTCTGAAATACAAAGTCATTTTTGTCATGCCTGGATTGAGAGCAAAACAAACGAATGGAAACATGGTGGGAATGATGAAAATCTGTACGGAAGAGTAAAGGGGGAGAAGGTCATGCATCTGTCTGTAAAGTGATGATTAAGGAAGCATGGCCTTTTTGGTTATTTGAAAATGTATTTAAATGGTCATATTTTTGGTCTGTTTCTGCACATTCATAACAAATTTTCTTTTTGTCTTGTTTTATGTATGGTTATTAAAGATGGGCTAGTGGATATGCTGGAATATGTGCTTACTTGGAAGGGCTTTTTAATGCTTGCCTAATACTGGACACGTATTGCACCACAGCATTAGTTGGCATTCAGTTTTGGTATTTGGGTTGGCTAATAACATCAAGATGGAAATTTGTTTCTTAAAAACTCTGGCCTTTATGTTTTAAGCTATTGATAGTTTGGCTGGGTAAGGCAGAATTGCCTTTTCCACTATCGATACCACGCATCTGCAGCTCTCAGCAAGTATTGATTTAAAGATATTTGAGACTGAACAGTGTTTTTCACTGATTTCAAACGATGTTTAATTTAGGAAAATTACAGTAATGATTCTTGCCCACCTTTTTGATTGTTTAGCCAAAGTGCTTTGACTTTGATTGTTCTGCTATGGAACACGGTGGGGGTTTTGTTTGTTTGCTTGGGTTGTTTTTTTAATTTTTTTAGAGCTGGAAAAAAAGAATCTGTTGGTTTGAAAATATGATGGAAGCCAGTCTATTTCTTTCTTTTGTGGATTGAATTAGCTGTATTTGAACGCACACATATCAGGAATGTACTTTAGGCATCTAGACCTGAAATTTCAGATGGTCATCTTTTTTTGCACAGTGACAAGTTATAACTGTTCTAAAGGTCGTTCATCATTTTATCTTTATCTGTGTTTTTGAAATATTGTCCAACCTTCTATTGATAAGAAATAATAACCTTTTTGCCACAGAGTCTTTTGGACTTTATTCTTTCTGATGGTGTTGAAGCTGTAAAGGAACTCATTCAAAATGTGCAGTCACTTCTCTATTTCAAGCTACTTTTTAAAGCTTGCTTTTTCTAAAAAATAGCTGTTACTTAATACCTGCAAATCTCTTCTGAAGCATAGCTGGTAATATAATGATAGCTTATGCAAAGATAGCTGCCTCCTAATAATGACAACGATGTCTTGTTTCCATTTTATGTTGTACATTATGCAAGTATTGAAATAGGAACTCTAAGATGGAATCTGGGTTTGAATGTGTGGTTATCCGGTCAGTTGTTCAGATCCCATTTGGGTATCCTTCGCCATGGCAATGGTGACAAATAAACAGCAAACAATCAAATTATGGGAAAAAAGTATATCTGTGTGGAAACTTTAAGGGTGCAAGAAAAATTATACAGTGCAGCTCATGAGGAATGCATATATGTAAGAACTACATGTGCTTTTTTCTTATCAGCGGATGATCTTTTTGAAACTGTAAGTGATCGTGAACTGAGGCAAATCTTTGAGGGGCAGAATCGAATTCATCTTGAAATCAAACAGCTTAATAGGCAATTGGACATGATTCTGGATGAGCAGAGGAGATACGTCTCTGCAGTCACAGATGAGGTTGCTAAAAGAGGAGCTGGTTTTCCTGGTCAACAAGGACAGGTAAAAAAAAAAAAACCAAAACACCATGATTGGTAGCTCAGCCAAATTTCAGAAGCATGATCAATTTGCTTTTTCCGAGATATGTTGACCTTTTTCTCCCCCACCCCCACCCTCCCCCGCCAGGTTTCCCAGCAAGAGATTGCGACAGTTGTGAAAACTCAAGAAGAGGTCATTAGGCAAGTAAATGAAATAAGGTAAATGCTTTCTAAATATTAAGGCTGTGTTTTGAATTTTGTATTATCTTCCACCTTTTAAATCTTATTTATTATTTCAGTAGGAGAATATTGACAAACTTGAAATTTCTCTGTGTCAGTTCCTTAGTGATGACCCTCTGCATACATTTAATTTCTATAATAAAGTAAGTTCATGTCCCTGGGGTGGCTAAGCCCCCTAATTTACCTCTTTTTTACCATGAGGGATTCCACTTCAACAGGTAAGTCCAGTCCTTCTGAAAACAATCGATTTCTGCTAATGTGATAACCTGCTACCTCATGGAAATCTGTTGCTCTGATTTTAGAGTATTGATAACAACATGAGCATAAATTCCTTCAATTTATAGCTAGTGAACCTTAAAAAAAAAATGTGTATTGGACTATCTTGTTGATATACTCAGTCTACGCCTGGTATGATGATTATATGAGTTTATTATTATATAAAATTACGAATAAAATCTGTTAATATTTTAGATAATATTATATGAGATACACTTGAGGTTTTGTTAAGTGTAAACAACCTGTAAAGGCATGTACGTAATTAGGAGAAATAGTTCTGTACAAATGAAAATGTCTGTCCATGTAATAAGAGTTGTTGACATTTATTGCTTATTATTCTAAATTTTTTATAGTAGTTCACTTATTTCTTCAATATAGACATACATTTTGTCTTTGCATTTTTTCCCTAATTTTGCTATTACTGCCTAAAGCTCATATGTTGATTATTGCTCCATAGTGGTCTGCTAGTGTTACTGATTTGTATATCACAAAAAGTATTAACAGTTTTATGTCAAGTCTTGCAGAATTCCAGTGTGTACAAGCCTTGGAGAGGCCTCTCCCCCCCCTACCCTTTCTATTTCAGGTAGAAATACCTGATTTTGGAGGTGGTGAGGGTGATAGAGACGGAGCCAGACTCTTCTCACTGGTACCCAGTGACAGAATGAAAGGCAATGGGCACAAACTGAAATACAGGAGTTCTATGTAGTCATGAGAAAAGGAACTTGTGAGTGTAGTTGAACACTGGAGTAGGCTGGTTGCCCAGAAGGGTTTTGCAGTCTTCATCCATGGAGATACTGGAAACCCAACTGTGACTGAAAATTCCTTGGTTTGTTAGGTGCTAAGACATATTGTCATATAGCATTTAGGGGGAGGAAAAAAAGCGGGGGGGGGCACTCTAATGTTAAATTACTGCCACTTATATTGCATAGTGAAGACAGAAATGTGTTGGGGTTTTTTCATGTGCCAGTGTATTGTGTAGAGCATTTTAGTAATCTTGTCCCCATTTCTTGTAGGCTACAGAAAAATGGGGTGTGTTTTTTGGTTGGTTGGTTTGTTCTTTTGTCAGAGGACTATATTGCAGTGAATTTCCTCAGGGAACTTCTGTATCTGCAGGGACACTTGCAAGTTCCCAAGTGATTAATAATTTTTGCTTTTTAAGATGCAGTTTTTTAAAATTGATTGAGAGATACGCTGTACCTTTTCAAACTACATTAACAAATGAAGTAAAAATCTTATCTTGAAGGGTCTATACTGCTAAAATGGATTTGAGAAAATTCCTATGTTTGATAGGGATGTCTGTGTACTGCTTCTAAGATGTTTTAGAATTGCTGTCTTTAGCAGGAATGGCTTTAAGTTGGTTTAACCCTTCATTTATAGTAGTTAAAACATTCCTTACCTTGGGCATAAAAAAAGGAGAAAAATAATTTCTATAGTTATGTTTATTTTCCTGTATTAGTTCAAGGGCAGCTCTTGTGATTTGTCTAAGTAGGTCAGTGTTTTGTAGAATGAAGATTAGAGTGCTTCCATTTTTGCACTTGTTCTTCCACGAAAGCTTTTATGTTAATATTCTTGACAAATCTTTATACCTTGCAAGCAAATTAGATTTTCTTGTTAACATTGGCAGTCTGCCCTTTTAGTGACTACTTATTAGGTATGAGTTTGCGTAACATCATCTTAATATTTTTCTTAGATTAAAGAAATGTTTTATTTATAGATAGAAATGAACAGCCCGCTGTTGCATTGCTGCTCATCCCGGAGGAAAAGGACTTACTGTCCAAGTAATTTTCTTGTCAAGATTTGTGGATTTCTTAATCATCTGATTACAGAAGAATCTTGCATGTTCATACAATAGAAACTATCAGCATGGTATTGTTCATGCAAAAGTAAATGTAAATTAAATTTGACACAGACCAGGTCTATTTAGGGAAGTTATTTTGCTTTTAACGAACAGTGGATCAGTCTGGGGGAAGGTGGGTGTGCAGGTTTCTGTACTTACATAGGGATGGTGGTATTAGGAGGGAGAGGAACAAAATGAGTGTCACACTTGTGTTCTAGCACTGGAAATAGTGGGACAAGATGATAAACAATGTGATGGATGTGGATAGGCAGGCTTACTATCGGCATTTATGAGGCAGTGGTCAAGTAGGTTTCCAGTGAAAAACTTATTTCTGAAATAGGTTATTATAACACTAATTCAAAGTACAGGTAAATATTAATCAATCTACTTTAAATAATCTATACAATGACAATACAAAAATATAGAATAGTTTCTGGGTAATGTATGTGCTAATTTAAGTTAGGACAGATGAGGGTATTTTTTGCATTCATTTTGTGTGTATAAGTTCCAAACCAGAAATAGAGAATGAGAGAAGGTGAGAGCTGATTCGATTTGTTTTGTTTGCAGTGGCTTCCAGAAGCAGACAGCTAGTTTTTGGTAACTCCTTTTGATAACTTTACCTCAATAAGCTTATTTTTAATACTGCAAATGTTGATAGTTTTGCAGAAATCCATGGCTAACTCCATGTTGCCTAGAGTGAGGTACGTTCTCTGGAATAACCAGAAATGTAGCTGGGGAAAGTGATTGATCTTCTAAGATGTGCTGGAAGTGGGACTGAGCTTTTACAGAGATGACAGGAAAGGGTGAATTCTTGGATCTTTTTGTTACTGAAGGTGAAAAGAATTTTTTTTTTGTTTTGTGGGAAGTATGCAGAATACTGGTAGTCTAGTATGTTAAGCTGATTTGTGTGTTAAAGTGGTATTTTTAAGAAAAAAATCTTAGTCTTCAGTTTGAAGAAAAGTATAGTTAATCCAGCATTTAGTAAGTGCCGTAATTACTAAATGCCTCTGTTAAAATGGTGTATCTGCAATTTGATATAATTGTGTAGATTAATTTAGTGTGTGGCTTCAACTTAGTATGTAGCTGCTTCAAGTAGTTTAAACATGCTGCATAGTTCTTACAATGGAGCAAAAGCAGCCGTAATACTAATACAGTGTAACTATGCTTGCCGTTTTTATTTCTGGAGAGTTGTTAGAGTGCCTTTGAATAGATACGTACCTTACTAACTTTTTCTTTTCTCCTGTTTTTTTACATTTTATTTTTGGTTCTGTGTTTTTTGAATTTTAATGGCATGGAGAGCAACTGGTGCAAAGCTAAAAGATGGGCAACATCTTTATGAAGGTTATTTGTAAACATTTAAGATTCAATGCTTAACTTGCCATTTTCACAATGAATATGAGCCATTTAAAAATCATTAATATAATTTTGTATAACACTTAAAAATATGATTATATGTTGTTGTTGCCAGTTTACACAGTGAATAATATTCAAGATGGGTTAGTTTGTTTTTTTTCTTACGTGAAAGTTAAAATTGAAAGTGTTTAAGGTCAGGCTGAACAGGGCTTTGAACAACCTGATCTAGTGAAAGATGTTCCTGCCTATCGCAGGGGGGTTGGACCAGATGATCTTTAAAGGTCCTTTCCAACCCAAACCATTCTATGATACTATGATAAATTGCTGACCGCTGTACAAAGAGTTAGGACTGCACCTTGAAGGCATCAAAGAAAGCTCTCATCTGAACAAAATGTAAAGTTTTAAGTAAATTAAAAAAAAATCCAAAGACATACATTTTGATTGCTTATTCTGTTAATAATGAAGAGATTAACATTCACATGATAAATATTTTAGCTGTAGAATAATCCTCTTTGCAACTGAAAAGAGAGATCACAGTAGGGGAAAATTATATAAACATATTGATTAGAGATTAAGTATTTTTCTCTCATTGACTAGTTTACCTCAAACAAAATTAGTTATGGAACCTCAACTTTTTACAGATTTAATTTGACTTGTCGTAGAAGCAAAATGAATTCACATGAGGACAATATTAAGTATTATGACAATGTATATGGGAAATGAGTTTCTCGTATAAATGATAATCATGAAACAAGGATGTATCTAAATCTTTTCTTATCCCTAAAGCCTCTTCTTTATTTTTATTTCTTACATGACTGCTTTTATTTATTTATTTTTCAAACAGCTTTTGGTTTTCTTCAAAGATTGCATTAAACTCTGCTTATCCTAAAGCCTTGGCAAGAGCCTCAGATAAAGCACTTGTTTTAGACTTCATCAGTCAGGCAAAGCAGATGTCTAGCAATAGCATATTTGCCAGATCTTGTTTTCAGTGTGACTTTGGGAGATAGTGCACTTTACAAATTGAAACTGTCTGCAGAATTAAATATTTTTTAAAATCATATTTTGATTAAGGCATTGTTTCTTCATAGGTATTCTTGGAAGCTAGAAAAAATGTTTACTGCCTTTCAGGGCAACTGTGTATTTCAAACTAATTTTAATGGACTAAAAAGTACCCATAATCACTGCTGTTTGTAGAAAAGCTGTTCTGTGGTGAAAGATGTTTTGTTGTTTGTCTTGTTTCAGAAATTCCATGGCTGATACTCTGAGGTTGATCAGCGGAGCTCAACATCCTGGCTCAGCTGCAGGAGTCTATGAAACAACTCAGCACTTCAATGACATCAAAGAACACCTTCATGTAGTAAAGAGGGACATTGAGCATTTAGTACAACGAAATATGGTAATTTATGTGCTGGTAGTGTAAAGCATGACTGTAATACTTCTTTATTTGGCTGTTAGTGAAAAGCTAGGATGAGCCAGCATGCAATTTACGGAGCAATTAATCCTTCATTAAGCTGCTTCGCTAAAACTGCGCTGCCTTGACCTAACTGCATGATCTGTGTCTTGATGAGAAGTTTTGCACAAAGAGCATGATTTTTAGTCTAATTTTCAGTGGAAACAAGGTCAAGCAATTAGGTTTTCTGGGTGCTTTTTTTGTCTTTGTCCCCCTACTTAACAGCTCTATACAGAGAAGATTATCTATTGCTTCTGCACAGAAGGGAGAGCTTTAATCAGGGGAAACTCAGGCAGGCTCTGCTTAAGGTCTCTTAAGTGTGAAAGATGACTGTGTTCACATTCAGGAGCACTGTAGTCTAGCCTAGGTAGCAATTAAGCTGAATTAGCTTATGATCCCATAGAAGGTTCTTGATTTCTGGGTTAATTTACCAAAGATTTATTCTTTCCCCTATAATCCTCAAATTAACCCCCAGTCAGTTTATTTGAGAAACATAAAGGTGAAAGGAGGAAGGTGAGACGGGGAGTAAAATGATGATTTTTCAGAGTGGTGTCATTTCTGTTTGTTTTCTGCTTGTGTTCCAATTTTTAGATCGTGTTGCAAAGATCTTGTTTTGTTTCTTGCGTGTAACAGTCTTTGATGGCATGTCTTGTTTGCTTTTTTCTCAAATACCGTTTTTCTTGGTTTTTAGCCATCTAGTGAGAAATCGAAGTGTCCAGACTTGCCACCATTTCCATCATGCTTATCTACAATGCACTTCTTCATATTTGTAGCGGTGCAAACAGTGTTGTTCATTGGTTATATTATGTATAGGTAAGTACGTTTACATTTAAAGACAACGGGGCAAATGATTTTAGAACTTCTGACTGGAAATGCAATTGTGATGGTATGATTATGTTAATCTTCTTTAAAAGAAGCAATCATTCAGATTGGAAGAGACCTTGCGAGGTCTCTAGTTCAACCTTCTGCCCAAAGCAGGGTTGACACTGAATTCAGACCAGGTCGCTTAGTGTTTAGACTGGTCAGGTCTTAAAGACCTCCAAGAATGGAAAATTTACCACTGTTACAGACCCTATTGGAAATACTTAATTATCATCGTGAACTTTGTTTTATTCCCCCCCACCCCCACAATATATCTAGTGGGAATCTACCCTGTTTCAATTTGGCTGTTATGTCTCTTTCTTATAATGTACATCTCTCTAAAGAAACTGTCCCTGTCTCCTCAAAAACATCTTGTGGGTATTAGAAAGCTGCTGTTAGACCTCTTGAAGGCTTCTTTTGTCCATGATAAACAAGCCCAGTTCCCTCCCTCTCTTCTCTTGAGGCATGTACTTCAGCTCTTGACCACCATCCTTGTGGTCCTCTGCTGGACTTACTGAAGTTTATTAATATCTTAACAAAATTTGATGTGATTATTTTTTGTTGTTGTTGGTTGGGGTTTTTTTTTTTTGGCTATGTGTACCTACAAGTTACTTACCCCGTCTTACAAATTCCTCAGTAAACTTTTTTTATGATACATATCCCTTCATCCCTCTCCTACATATGATATTGATAGTGTATGGACTACTTTTTTTTTTCTTTTTCCCTAAACCAATTGGGATGTTTTCTTTGTTCTCTTCCTCCTCCTTGTAATGTCATAATGTTCAAATTAAATTTGCGTTGATGGAAAGGAAAACTTACTGAGCATAAGGACTTGCTTGGTAGCTTTCCCTCCTGCTTCTCACACATACTAATCAGGATAAGGAGTGGGAACGAAAATAGCTGTATTGCCCTTTGAAGAGCAAATGCTGTTTGCTACCTCTGTGGAAGAGTAACTAGTATTCATAAAGACCAATGCTGCTGATAGCACTAACTTTTATTGTGTGTCCGCTTCTTTACAAAGCGGAGAGGGTGCATTTCTGTATATGTCATGTTGCCGTCAACTGGAAAGGTGGCTTACAAGACGAATGAGGAGCTGGTCCTCTCCAGTTCTTTTTGATGCCCTTGTAATTCTAGCATCTGTGTGTGGTTGATCCATAGTATTTGTATCCACTAAGAAAATAAGTGTGTTCCGTGCCAGAGGGAAAAGGAAATCCCATTTCAAGAAAATTCTTTCACTGCTTAGTTGCATGTGTTTCCTATTCTATGATGATCTTTAGGCCAATCAGACACTGAGCTTGAGAAAATTTTAGTTAAAGTATTTTAAAAATCAGTTCATATGTTCTTTCACAGTTTCTAGCTTCTATCCAGAATGTTTTGTTTCCTTCTGTGCCTGATGCAAAATTAGAACTATAGTGATGTTACCAATGTCTTTGTAAATAGAAAAAATTACATCCTATTTTTGTGATGTGACTTAGATTTGATTTCCCTAAGTCTCTGTTGACAAGGAATGGAATCTTTTAATCCCCAAGTAAATGAAATATTTGTTTAAACCAGTTAGCTAGTTTTATGCTGTAAGTACTTAACGAAGTCTCTTCTGCTTTTTCTTTCAGGAGTCAACAAGAAGCAGCAGCCAAAAAGTTCTTTTGATGACCTGTTCCTTTTGTGCGTACATAACAGCAGTATGTATGCACAGAAAATTACACAATTCTGTAAATGAGGGAAATTTTAGTATTTGATACACTTCACTATTGTAAATTATTGAATTTTGTTAAACAAAATGAGTTCTCCTTTAAACTGTTAATGCTAAAATTAAAAACAGACTGGGGAGCAGTGAAGCAGATGCTAGATAGGGAAGACTGCACACCCTATCTAGGTCTATGTTTTCAGCTAACTTTCTCATTAATACTGGAAGGCAAATGCCATATTCCTCCTCTTTTGTTAAGATTCCAGAGGAGGGAATTGAAAACACCCAGGTTTGATGGTTGTTCATAATGAGAATTGCAGATGGATGATTTGTGCAGAAAGCTTGCCACTAAGTGTCCTGACATATCATTTTAAAAAACCAAAACCAAACAAAAAAACCCAAACAACTGTTTGCCTCTATTTTCTGGGTGGTGTGTGTGTGTTAAAGCATTTCATTTCTTTACCACTTGGATTTAAAAGTTCAAGGATTATTTAGTTAATTCTAACTCTTCATGAAATATACATTTAAACATGTTTTAATATGTGGATACAAAGACAGGCCTTTAACAGTCTGACTGTTGATACCCGGTATAAAAAAGAAGCTATACAGAACAAGCAAATAAAGGCTTATCTCCTTATTTTAGGCTTTGGTTTTAGGCAGTGAGAGAGAACATGATAAAGTAGTTTCAAGTATATTGTGGGACTGATTTATTTTTTGTAGTTTCAAGTCTGTCTAATTTTGTTTGGATGTTTGTGGAACTTTTTCAGCAAAGATACGATTGCTCTATACCTCTTCGAATTTGATTTTATTAAGGACATGTTTAGTGTATGAATATGTCTTTACTTTTATAAAGCTGTCTTGTGTCTTCCATGTATCAAATACAGATGCTTTCATTTAAATCTTGACATGGCAAGAATTCTAAGCTACAGGTGTTGAGTGTTAACCCATTTCTTCACAAGCTGTTGCTTTAGACATGTTTGTTAATCCAGCAGCTATTGTAGAACCAGTATTGTGTGTCAATTCATGCTGTAATATCAAAAGCATAAGCCTGAACATGTGTTTTTGATACTGCTTATCAGGTCAACATTTGCTTCAGGAAAGAAACAAAGCAGATAGCCCAAATTAGGAATGTGAAATTAATTAATTTTGCCTTGTTTACATATCTGTGGTAACTTCGTCCTTGAGTTGTTTTGTGTGTAAAGTTAGAATAGGGGGTTTTGTTTTTTTAAATTCTATAAAATACACAGATGCATCAGGATATTTCACTTTTAATTATTAATCTGTTCGTCTGAATCTACAAAAATTATCTGGAATCTAGCACACTACTACTGCATTCCTATTTACTTCCTTGGAATGCAACACATGCTGCCAAATTCGCTGTAATGAAGAACACTTCAGTATTGTGCCTGTTAATTTGGAGAAATGATAAATCTATGCAATATATTTTGTTACTTAAAATACAGTGTCCAAAAAGTGGATATATATGTGCTATACCAATAAAATGGTAACTACCTACACACCTATTTACATAGCTACAGCATGTAGTATACTGTAAGTGGTATAGCTTTCTAGATTCATTTCTAAATTTGAGAAGATTTTGATGTACTAATTGGAAAAAGTACTGCTTCAAACTAATCTTGCTGGATAAATAGGGTAAATCAAGGAAAAAAACTTTTCAGGTAAGCCAGAATAACACATGGAAACTTATCCATTCAGTTCTTTCTACACCAGCAAATATTTACAGGTGCCTTGAGTCTAAGCTATTACAACCCTGACTCTTCTAACTAAACTGAATATATTTTCTTAAATTGTTCTGAAAACGTACAGTGGTGTTCCTTCCAATTGCAAGCGTTCCTGTGTAAGTGCAACACCTAAACAGAAGTCCTTCTGTCACAGCAGGCTCTGCAAGACCCTTTATACAGAAAGGCTAGCAATTGTATTTTAATAAGTAGGTGCATATATCTGGCATGATGAGGAAGAACTCTAATGTATCAATTGGAGGAAGCCTGTATTTTTTGTTACTGTGAATTTATTCAACCATAAAACCATAACTTTTTTTGAAAGCTGGAGCAGTCCATACTGCTGTGTCTTTTGTTAGAAAGAAGAGAGGCTGGGGATGGTGTCTGGGCGAACACTTGAACCTACAATTGTATCCTCAGTATGAGGCTCAGCTTGCGTGTTTATGCTGCTAATAGAGCTGACATATCTCCCATGTGCAACTAAAACTTCTGTATTAGGGAGCAGAAGGTCTAAAGTGTAACATCCAAAAAGTGATAACTTGCTTCATGCTTCATTTCGCAGTCGTCTCTCCTTGGAACTTCCATAATTGCCTCGTCACTCACTGGATCAAAGGAAAGCTCCCAATTGCCCAGCTCAAATTTTGTCCTGTTGGTTCTTGAAGTCATAGCAACAAATTTGGACTTTGTCAGTCAATGTAACCTCCTGTTATGGCTGGCTACTAGAAGTTTCTTTCAACACTGTTAAGTGTGTTTGATTCTTATCAAGTAAGATTTCAGGACTAGGAAGAGGAGACACCTTGGAATCCAGTTTGACAATACGGGGGAGAACAAGTCTAATAATTGTATTTGAAGTGTGGATGATAAGTAGCAAATATTTGGCAGTGACAAGAGTATCTCATTGTACTGGTCAGGGTGTATTAAATACCTGGTCACACCTGAATCTTTCAAAAGTAAAATTCACAGTATGGTTTGTAAATTACCTAATTTCCTGTTTGCAGAAAATTTGACACTTATCAATGCATCGATTACTGTAACACCAGAGACTGTCTACTGTGGTTTTTTTTTAAATTCAAACAGCTAACATTTTCATATGTTTGTTTCTGACTAATGTAAATTGACACTTGGAGTTCAGAGATAACCTTATTTGAATAAAGATGCATATTTTTAGTAAGCTTTTTTCTTTCAATTTGATACATGTCCATGAAATCCAAGCAAGTATATTTGAAGCGTTCTTTACCCTCTGTTGTTCAGAGAGTTTGAACGCTTTGAGATCTGGGTTCAGTCCTACCTCATACTGGACAGTTAACGGCATTCAGAGGCTGAGGCTCTGGCTGTACCGAAGAGACAGTTACTGCATTGGTTAGAAAGATATGTTGAATCCAGCCTCTGGTCATTTCATGCGAGGAGATTATGTCTTGCATTAGCAACCGAAAATTAAGAGATTTGCTTAAAAGCTTGTGTTAAGAGTATCAGACTTGCCTTGAGTATCAGACAGTGGGTGTCAAATGTAAAGTAGTATGTCAACTTCTAAGTCTCTTAACAGCAAATCGAGTTGCTTGCTGGTTGCTTGCAGTATACAAAGTACTTCATTTTTCTGGGCTGAAGATTGCCTATATCTCTGAAGTTTGTCTTCAGATTCCCTGGGCTGCTGTAACCTGGCTGCCCTGCTCCTGTTTCATAGAATCATAGAATATCTCAAATTGGAAGGGATCCATAAAGATCACCGAGTCCAACTCCCTGCTCCTCACAGGACTACCTAAAACTAAACCGTAGGACTGACAGCATCATCCAGACACTCCTTGAACTCTAACAGACTCGGGGCTGTGACCACCCTCTTGGTGAAGAACCCTTTCCTAACGTCCGACCTGAACTTCCCCGACGCAGCTTCATTCCATTCCTTTGTGTCCTATCACTGGTCACCGGAGAGAGGAGATCAGGGCCTCCCCCTCCACCACCCCCCTTGAGGAGGTTGTGGACTGCGATGAGGTCACCCCTTTCATTTCACAAATAGCAAAACAATTTTTTCTATCCGTTCCTTTTTCCCCTCACTCAGTTTATTTGCTATATCTGACCTAATTTCACATCACTCCAAAACTTCGTCTCTTCACAGATGTTTTATTTGTCAAACACCTTTCTAACTCGCTGTGTTCTGTGTAGACCCCATAAAGATCACCGAGTCCAACTCCCTGCTCCTCACAGGACTACCTAAAACTAAACCGTAGGACTGACAGCATCATCCAGACACTCCTTGAACTCTAACAGACTCGGGGCTGTGACCACCCTCTTGGTGAAGAACCCTTTCCTAACGTCCGACCTGAACTTCCCCGACGCAGCTTCATTCCATTCCTTTGTGTCCTATCACTGGTCACCGGAGAGAGGAGATCAGGGCCTCCCCCTCCACCACCCCCCTTGAGGAGGTTGTGGACTGCGATGAGGTCACCCCTTTCATTTCACAAATAGCAAAACAATTTTTTCTATCCGTTCCTTTTTCCCCTCACTCAGTTTATTTGCTATATCTGACCTAATTTCACATCACTCCAAAACTTCGTCTCTTCACAGATGTTTTATTTGTCAAACACCTTTCTAACTCGCTGTGTTCTGTGTAGAACAGCCAGCACTCTCAGAGGCTTCAGCTCTGGGAAACCAGCTCATGCTCTCTACCACTACGCTCATTTTCAGGTAAACTGCGGCTGTTCTACAGCACGCTTGAAGCGCAGTAGAGCTTTATGGTGTGAAAAAGTAACAGCTTCGTGCAACGCTTGTTTCACATGCGCATCTCTGCCTGTCCCGCTCTCCGTGCAACAGCTCCCCGGCTCCTTGCCCTGTCTCCTGCCCTTCTTTCTCCCTTTGAATCCGCCACTGACCGGCATCCCGTGCCCTCCAGTATGTCAGCCCAGTGCTTGTCGAAGTCCATTATGAGCAGATTTAACCTTTTAGTCCAGCAGAAGACCACACAGATTTTTCTGCTGTTTGTTGGAATAGAACATACCTACCCAAAACAAGGCAGTCTGTGTTTCCTTGGGTTTTTTGTGTGGGGTTTGTTTTTTTTTTTTACTGTTCTATTCAGTAAACTGTGTTTGGCTGTGGTAACCTCCCATAGGAAGGGTAAGAATTCCTTCACTGACTATCGTTTTCCCCCAGCCCAGAGCAATTTTTCTAACAGGTGGAGGAATCTTTAATTGAATCTATTCAAGCTGAGAAAGCCCTAAAATATTTATTTTTCTCTTTCTGTGCAAGTGATCTGTCCTGGTTCCAGCTGGGATAGAGTTTATTTTCTTTCCAGAAGCCAGTGCGAGGCTGTGTTTTGGAATTGGGGTGAAAATAATGTTGATAATGTGCTGATGTTTTGGGTTGTTGCTAAGCAGTCAAGGACTGTCCAGCTTCTGTGCTGGCCAGCCAGCGAGGAGGCTGGGGGTGCACGGGAAGCTGGAGGGGACACAGCCAGGACAGCTGACCCAGGCTGGCCAGAGGGATATTCCATACCATACGGTGTCGTGCTCAGTATATAAAACTGGGCGGACATTTGGAGTTATGGCGTGTGTTTTCCCAAGTCCCCGTCTTCCTGCTTCCCTGGGGATGGCTGAACCCCTGCCTGCCCATGGGAAGCGGTGAGTGAATTCCTGGTGTTGCTCTGCTTGCGTGCGCAGCTTTTGCTTGACCTATTAAACTGTCTTTATCTCAACCCACGAGTTTTCTCACTTTCACTCTTCAGATTCTTTTCCCCATCCCACTGCGGGGGGGAGCGAGCAGCTGCCTGGGACTTAGTCGCTGGCTGGGGTTAAACCCCAGCATGATCTAATGTTCTGACTTAGATAAAAAGTGATGTCCTCTTCTAGAGGCTTAAAGCGGGCGGGGAGGGTCTTGGTCCTTTCAAAGAATGCTCAGATACTTCTGAATGATGTGGTTGGAGTTCTCTGCTATGACTGTGTTTGGGGAACATAGTGTCTAGAAAAGGCTGGCAGTTTGGGTGCTTGCCTGCCTATAGCATTTGTGTGCCCGCCTCCCTGAGAGGCTTTTAGATTTTGCTTCTTGCGATTTGCTGGTTTGAGACTCTGAATTCTATCCTGGTGTTGGAGATGCCTGCGTTGTTTGGGTATGGAGCACGGGCTTTTTTCATATTGCCCGGTTCCATCAGATAAAACAGGAACTGGGCCTTTAATTTGGATTTCACTAGAGGGAAAGGACATTGATTTAAAGCAAAGGAAGTGGCAACATGAGTACTTAATTGGCAGCCGTCCCTATGTTTTCATTAAGCCTGTGATCCCTGTAATAATCACAAAGCAGTAAGTGGTTTGTAAGTTCAATATAGGCAGTAGTTAAATCACCTGCCAGGAACGGGAATTATTCTGGAGGTACTGGTCCTTGTTGACACCCAAGGTAGGCGCTTAAAACTTGATGCTTCAGGTACTCTGTAAGCAATTGGTTCCTTCTCAGAGTGGTTATTCGTTATTTGTATACACAGATTTGTGATAAATGCCTAAACCCACAATGAAGTGAGCAATTCAGTAGCTAGCTAGGTAGTGTCTTCCAAAGTTTCGTCACTAGTCTTGTGTTTCTTGGCAGTTTCCAGTAGGGCCAATAACTTCCAAAGCTCTTTTTGTTGTCTTCAGTTTTGAATCTAACATTGGAAAGCCTTTTGCTGTTAGGGAGGTTCAGGAGACTTCTCTCAAGACCCAGAGGGCAAGATCTCTCAGGTTCTCAGCGATCCCTTCCCAAGCCAGTTTTCAGCTTTCTTGCCTTCTCAGTCGCTTCTGTGGAAGCATCTCTCCCAGGCAGAAGGTGGTGTTAGCAACATTTTCATAGGGATCAAAGTCTACAGTCAAGTCAAGACTTACGCTCAAAGTTAAGGAAGCTTCTCTTCAGTAACGACCAATAGCACTAAGTTTCACAGATACGCTTCCCATCCCCTTAGAGAAGACTGTGAGACCTAATACTGGAAAAATCCGCACTGGATATCGTATTTGCGAGGTGCACAGTACAGACACAGTGGTGCTCCCTGTTCCAGTTAGGAGAATTTTAAATAAAGATAAGCCAACCAACTGCAAGTGGACTCCACAGGCATTTGGCACTAAGTAGTGATGTTGTGGGACAGCGTTCTGACATTTAACCAAGCGGCTGTCAAAGCACGGAGAAAATGCTAACAATGAAAGGATATATTTATCTGATCTTAAATTGATCTTGTAGCGTGCTTTCCTGTGATGCCTGCTGTACCGCTGCTGAACTTGTGCATTTTAGGATGAGTGCATAAACAGTGCCAATATATTACTTTAACCTGTTCAATGGTTTTTGCTAGCTGCTGAAGACCTCTTTGTGATCTGCACGTGGTTCATGCAGTATTTCTTGGTCCCTTTTGTGCCGCGTACTTGTGTAAGATACAGGTTGGCTCTGGAGCTGAAGCAGATAGAGAAAATGATCTTCCAGCTTCCGGTGCCGGTGTGGCCAGTCTCTGTTGTTAGCTTTGTGTTGTAAGCGGTGGATGCAAAGATCAGCAAGACCAAAACTTTTTTCCAGAGTTGTGACGCCCTCTTTCTCTAGCCATCATCTATTTCTAGAGATGCCTGAACTGACCAAGCATCTTCTCCCCTCACTTAGGATTTCCTGCCTCCCGCTCTTGAGGTCCACTCTGTTCCAAGCAGCGTGGGGCAAGTCACCCACGTGAGTCAGCTGTAGTTCAGGAACCAGGGACTGTATTTTTCGGGGGCTTGCTCTTGGAGCAGTATTTAACTCAAATAATAATTTTTCCTTTATTTTCATGTCTTCCTTTTAAAGTTGGCTGCATAACAGAGAGGGGCTCTTGTGGTCTTGTTCTGGGTCATGGGGCTGCCACTATATGGGGGCTGGGGCCTGCCACTATAGCGCTCACCCAAAGACCGTCCTCCTCCTGAGGGAGGTGCTAGCTTAGGCCTCTCTGCAGGACTTTTCAAATACTAGCAGAGTGAGCAAGGTCTTGGTTTTAGCAGAAGGCACGAGGGTTGCAGGCTAAAACCACTCCTGCTTGTCCATATTGCCTCCAGGCTGGGAAAACGGTCTCACAGTACCACTGAGCGGAGTCAGGCCGCACTTGCCAGGTGATGACAGTTACACAGCGCAGGCCGTGCCGCGTCCTGCTGCAACGCGCGTGCCGGCACGGC
>NW_010548273.1:0-22766 GCF_000687285.1 Phaethon lepturus
CTCTTGCCTTCCTTGCCTGATTTCTTACACCCAGGGATGGAGAGCTCTTGCGCTCTATGGAAACCATCCTTAAAGATCTATTCTGCTCCCTTGTCCCTGAGGGCAGTTTCCCAGGGGGTCCTATTGACCAACTCCCTGAAGAGCTGGAAATTTGCTTTCCTAAATTTCAGGGTCCTGACTTTACTCTTCACCTGCTCTATATACCGCAGGAGTGCAAACTCCACCAGTGCACGATCACTGCAGCCCAGGCTGCGCATTGGTGACCAACAGGTTCAGTATGGCATCCCGTCTGGCAGGGGGATTACCTGGCACAAGAAGTCATCCTCCATGCACTCCAGGAGTCTCCTGAATTGCCTACAGCTCACCGTGCTATTTAGGAGTGTGGTCCCCTTAGGATCTTTATCCAGACAGAAGCCTTAAGACAGATCACTCAAGATCTGCATTATGGCTCCAGGCTTTACTCTCTTTTATTTATTGAAGAAACCTAAAGCTACTACACACTGCACCGGCTGCTGCATTTAAGCAGTGATATCTGGATGCAATCAAGTTGGTCTTAGGAAACTTAAGAAATCATTTTCACCATAGATATAAATCCAGTCTTTAGATCGAATCAATTAAGCATTTGATGTTCAGCACTTCCAAATAAAGGACTGAGCACTGTGGCTTGCCAGTAACAGCCTAATATATTGCAAGATAATAATGTATTTCATGACTACCAGAAAGCTCAATTATATTAATAGCCCTCAGCTTAAGTAAGGCCATTTTCTTGATTTCTTTCTCTATTTAATTTGCAGGTTGTGACAGTAACTAGTTCACCATGTAGCGGTTGATTTCCTAACGATTTTAAATCATACAGTAATTCAGACACAGGCATTTCAAAGATCCAAACAGTAAGGCAGAACAGCCCTATGCCAGGTTGTCCTGGAAACGTATATGAAATAGGGTTTAATCATCATCGTGAGATAAGTACAAGGATTTTATTAATTTAGTTTGGTTTTATTAACTTAGCTATTGGTCTCCACACTTTGAAATCTAAAAAGTACTCTAGAACTGTACACAGGGATTTAAAAACTTTTCTGTTTGCAAAGAGATTTTCAAGCTATCAAAGTTCATTATTGCATTCTTTTTGGCTAATCAATTTCAGTGCAGTTATATGCCATTCCAACAGAAAAAAGAAAAAAATCCCTTTCTTAAAAGATAGAAAAGAGAGCTTAGAAATTTGACTTCTTTCTCAAGCTTTAGTCCAATGCAAACTTGGACTCACCTCTTAAGAACTCACTGAATTTGAAAAGATATGTATGAGTCCAATCACCCAGTGAGATTTCAAAAGCACCCTGTGTGTAATTTCTATTGATTTCTGGTAAAAATAATATCATATTTGATGATTCTATTGAATACTTTCAAAATCCAAGAAAAGAATCAGTGCTTAAAGAGGAAGCAGCTTCCCAGCTTCCTATGTATTTCTCATACATTCCTACTGCTTGTTTTACTGAAATGGAGGGAACTGAAATGGGTTAAAGCACCATATCGCTTAGGTCCTTCTGGTCTGCTCGGAGACAAAGTCTTATATCCCTTTACCTTTTCTAGTAGCTGAACCTGACTCCTTATTTTGCTTACAGTCATACTACTCCCAGGTCATTGAGTTTTAATCCTCCACAAAACAGACAAGGTGACGGCTATTGTGGGGTACCGTTTAGGTGCATTTATAACTACAAACTATTTTGAGAGCCTGAGGTGCAAGGATTCGTTCCAGTGCAATGTTTCAAAAGCTTTCTGCCAAATATTTACTTTCTTCTCTCTACTTCTTATACAATCCCCTACAGCAGTGGGCTGGATGGGCAGTACCAAGCTGTTAGGCATCAGCACAACCACTGTTGGAGCTACAAGTTTGTTACAGTACTGTGCAGCAGTGCTGTGTAACTGAAATAACCATAGCATAGTGAAGTAGACAATGAAGCACTTTTCCCATCAGAAGAGAGTCCTTAGTTTGACAAATCACTACACAAGCCATATAAAGCATTTCTATTCCGAGTTAAATTAAATGATACTCTAAAAATCCAGTTTTCCTGCCCACAGACAGAAGTCCTTTCACTCACAGGTAGTATGAGGGTAAGCATCAGCCCAGCACAACCTTGAGAGTTTGGAGAGACAAAACCAAGTAGATGCCTTGACTGAATCTGTAGGCTAAAACCTGGTGGTTATGTACAGTCAGGCTGAAAAGTTGCCCTCATTGCAAGTAAAGAGAAGGGCTAAATCAGTTAATTACTACAAGCATTCTGTGCTTTCCCACAACTCCTCTGAAGAATGATCAGAAGAATGGACAAGTTCTCCCCAAATTTGACAGAAGTCAAGCAAAGGTTAAATTTACTACAACTCAAGGAACCGTATCACTAGGGTCTTAGAAAGATAGATCTTTATAATACCAGTAAAAACATTGATCTTTCAGAATACATCTACATTTCACTACAGTGAGAGCAACATGACTAAAACAACCAGCTCAGGCTTTTGCAAAAGTCTTTTTTTACAAATAAGGAGCTCTGTTTGCTGTGATCTGCCTTGCTTCTCAAAAATATTTTGCAACATGTCGTGCTCTGTCCATTACATCTGCTAATATTAGTAGACTAGTTATTAGTGAAACATGGTGTCATCACAGTGATCTAGGCTGTCTTGGAACAATCATTATGCAGGTCTGAGCAGTCAAATATTCTGCTGGTAAAATGAGAGGAAAAGAAAAAAAAAGAGTAATAAAGAAGAAATTAGCATTTCAAGATTTAGAATAATGACCAGAAGATTTCAGAAAAGAAATAAAACACAGTTTTACTAGGGAAATCATTTCAGGTTTGTTGCTGGTAATTTAATTTTCCCATTTAGTTTTGAATACATGTAAATAAGGCTATATCTCTGAACAAAGAGATTTGGTAGAGCTGAAAAAATAACATAATGTGTAAGGTTCTCTTTGATGTTGAGCAATTCACTCAACAAGCAGTTCAGTTTGTCCAGAATCCAACTTTAACAGCAGCCTGATCAAATTCACATGTAATAAACCTGTCCCTTGGGTATATTACTGACTGCTGAGGGATTGATCAGGAAAGCAAACTTCTATTTTGTCACCAACATACTCTTGTGTACCTATTCAACTGTTTCTTAACAGCAGTGTGTAACTGCCCCTAGAACATCAGAAAGAAGTGAAGACAAAACTATGTTCTTTACATTTTTTTTTATTAAGCTTCTGCTTTTGAAAACAGACTGGAACTTTGCCAATCAGATGCAAAGCAAATTTAAAGAAACCAAATGATACCTACGGCTCTAGTAGCATGATCTAAATATGTTCCAAGGTTCACAATCCACAGCTGTTGGCAAATAGTGAATATCACACATAAATATGCTTTATAAGAGATATATCTTTATTTAAAACTTGATTCTTATATAAATAAAGTATTTCAGGAAAGTGATGTAAAATTTTTAACAGCGATATGAAGCAGTGTCCACATGTCATTTATTCCTACTTCCATACAAAAAAAGTTGAAAGATGTAAAACACACTTGGCTTCTAAAGAAGAAACCATATTGGATCTTTCAGCTATTTCCTTCGGGAGAACATTAAAGTCAACCTCGAAACATCAACAGGACATCTAAGGAAAAGGAATGGTAAGAGAGAAATCACAAAAAGAAATGATGGTAGTTGTGGGGGTCTTGAAAGTTAGATAAACATTTCATGATTTAGCTAGCTTAAAGACATTAGCCTTACTGTTGCCTGTAGCAGTATTATACTGCAGTCATCCTTTGTACAAATGATATCAGGCTATCTATTTTACTCTCTCTCAATTAAAAAGTTCCTGTTTCTTGCTGATAGTAAGAAAAAAATACGGGAAACAACTTTTGAAAGTAACTTCAAAGTTTTCTTTTTGTCTGATAGCATAAGATTTTTCTCCCACCAGTTTACCCAAACCACCTTTCTTGTCAGCTCTTAAACATATTTTTCAACTGTTCCTCTACTGGTTGGTCACTAAATTGTCTGCTTTCCCTCTGCTAGAATTCTTCTTGCCTATTAACTTGGGATTCTTCTTCCAGATTATCCTTTTTCCAAAACTATCTGCTTTCCTGTCAATTAGTCCTAACCATGGTCATGGTCCTTCTACTCATCCAATAGCTCACTTTAGAAAACAGAAACATTCTATTCCCCTGAACTGGAGACTATCTAGGGAAGATACATTCCTAAATAAAGAGAAAATGTTGTATTTTTAATTACATATTTCAGCTGTGAAAGAATGTTAAGCTTTTTCATGCTTGGTTCAGCAATAGAAAATGCACTAGATTAAAAAAATAATTACTACTATACTAGGTAGATATTATTAAAAAGTTGTTCTTTTTTTTTAATCAACCTTTAATTGCTGTGTCTCCAGATAAAGGCAAACTTGAAAATATCTGATTTTACTGTTCAACAGAAGGAACATTACGTTAGATTGCTTTGTTTATGGGAAAGGAAACATATAGAAATGGTGGAGTTGAATAAGAAACCTGAGTAGAGAGGAAACAGTCTTTCCGGCAGAGGGAGAGGCAGGTCATACCAGACTTGAGATGGATAAACATCAGCAACAGCTGGCACATGTTGCCTCCTGAATCCAATAACTACTTGTTGGGACACTTGCATAGCCAAAATAGGCAGAGAAGCCATAGCTTCTTAGCTAGGCTCTAAGCTAGAGGACAGGCTTTAACTCCAGTCAGAGCATCTCTGGGGCAAATGCAGCAAGTTAGAAACATTCCAGATTACTCTTGTTTCAGATGCTCTTGGAAGGAATAGATCTTTATCTTCCAGAACGTTTTAAAAGTCAAATCCTTTAATACCTGTGGTGAGAACCACAATGATCCAGGAGCATCAGTCTATACTGGCCCAAAACTATTATCTCTGATATCTTTTGAATTTTTGTGGTCTAGCTGAAATCTAATAACTTTCAGACATGCAAATCAAGCATCTGCCCCAGTTTTGGGCCCATTATGTTCAGTGTTGGGCCCCTCACTACAAGAAGGATGCTGAGGTGCTTGAGCGTGTCCAGAGAAGGGCAACGAAGCTGGTGAGGGGTCTGGAGCACAAGTCTGATGAGGAGCAGCTGAGGGAACTGGGGTTGTTTAGTCTGGAGAAGAGGAGGCTGAGGGGAGACTTTATCACTCTCTACAACTACCTGAAAGGGGGTTGTGGCGAGGTGGGTGTTGGCCTCTTCTCCCAAGTAACTAGTGATAGGACAAGAGGAAATGGCCTCAAGCTGCACCAGGGGAGGTTTAGATTGGATATTAGGAAAAATTTCTTCACTGAGAGGGTGGTCAGGCATTGGAACAGGCTGCCCAGGGAGGTGGTGGAGTCGCCATCTCTGGAAGTGTTCAAAACACGTGTGGATGTGGTGCTTCAGGACATGGTTTAGGGGACATGGTGGCGCTGGATTAACGGTTGGACTTGATGATCTTGAAGGTCCTTTCCAACCTAGTGATTCTGTGATTCTGTGATTCTGTGACCATCATCAGCAATGTATTCCATGCCACCTGGCCAAGCATAGCCTACACACCTCAGTCTATCTGTACTTTTCCTTTCTCTTAAGGAACATTTGTCATGTAATATGAGGAAACCAGCCTGATTTTTAAGGCTAAATTCAACATCATCAAAGTAAACACAAGGCTTTCCAATAACCTTATCAGAATTTGGATATAACCCTCAACTTCCTCTGTCTTTGAAATAAAGATGATGATTTTGAGAAGTCCTTTGTAGCTTTGCATATCTTTTCTGCATACAAGTCTAGTTAAGATGGTCACACAGATTTGGGTGGCTTGTTGCTTCTCTTTCGACTTTGTTGTTGTTTTTTTACTAATATATTAAATCCCTTAAACAGGGGCTTAGCATACTTAATTTGTTTCCCATTACTGACCTGAACTTTCAAAAAAAAGATGTCAGTCTTGAGCTACACCTCATCTCAACAGTATAGCACTGCTCTTATTGCTGGAGAAAACAGCTGAGTGGTCAGGTCTGTACATGCTGCAGACAGACCCTTCTTTGAGAAAAATAATAATTAAAAGAAACAGAATTATCTTTCATGCTTTTGTTGAAATTGTACTGAAAAACTCCCGGAGTATTTGAGGCTAGCATCCATGGCAACATAATATTTGCAGGCTCAAATCATAAGAAAACTGTAAATGGCTATGTGAGTTCAAAACAAATATTTAATTCCTTCAAGGAGGGAAGTCACAAGGCACATGCTTTAACAGACATGAAACCAATAAAGGTGCGTAACTATGCATATCCCTAACTTGATATTTCTAATATTACTCTGAACGAGACAATATTCCCTGCCCTTTTCTCCCATTTTCCCCCCAAAACCACTGTAAATACAATATTTCAAAATATATTATTTTCTCTTTTAAATGTGTGTAAGTGAAACAAGAATAATATTGGAACATTTGTTCATTCTTCTGACAGTTGTCCCATGATAACCCCATTTCAGGTGTGCATTCTTCCTCTCTCTGACGAGGTGCACCTATCTGACCCCCGTTGGTACACATATCTGACCTCCATTGGCATTCTGGTCTGATACAATATCTGGTCACTGTTCTGCTACCAAAGATCTTTGAACAACTCACAGACCTAATAGAATTTCTTGGGGGAGGAGGAAACTGCATACCCCTCTTCATCATGTTACTATTTCTCAGGCATCTGTCACTTACATTTCTGCACTTGGTCAGTGCCTCCTTAGCTTTGGTTAGCACCTCTTTAGGCACCGTTGTCTTTATATGAAGGGAAGGAGAGAGCAACAGTTTCTACATCAAAGGGCAACATGAGATTTCTTCCACAAAACATAATCTCCAACACTTCTGCTGAATGACGACCGGCTTTCTTCTTTGGAAACAGGACTGCCTTTTGTGCAGTTTAGTTTTCTTCCGTGTTCTTATTTCACTCATCTAGTTTGGGGGAACACGGAGAAACACAGTTTTCTAAACTGTATTACATAGTTTGTGCTTCACAATTTCTGTCTACACAATGATGCCCTTTGGTTTTATTTGGATCCACAAGTATGGTGAAGAACAGGTATGTCTCTAGCTAAAGTCACCAAGCAGTGGTCCCTGATACGGAGACTTAAAGGATTACTTAGGTGCAATGTCCAGTCATTAGTTTAACCCAATTAACCATCCTTAGATCCCCATAAATGCAAGGTGGTTGTGCATGGTTTGTCTTATAGTCACGTGCCTGAAAAAACACACGTTTTTCAGTATTACACCAAAATATTTCTGTCATCTCTTATTTTAAACTTTTTGGGGCAAGAGTTCTCTATATTTATACTGATTATATTGTAATAATCATAATAGGCTTCTGACCTTATTTATAAGACTAACTCCAGATCAGTCGTATTACTAGAGTCCCTGTTTGTCAAAACTTTATTAATCTAATAGATTAGAAAAAGACTAAAACATGCTTCAGAACAGCAGTTCACCAAACATTAAATCCATGGGTTGTCAAGTAAAAATTTTTTTCCATGCATCATCATATTCTCTCATCTGTACCCTTGACTGAAAATATTAATTAAAAAGCTCCTAAACACTATTCTGATCATGAGCTCCAGATCACAGAACAGTGAATCTTAGGCCACAGTTCAGAAGGTGCTACTCATCTGTGTTTGAACTGTGTCAGGAACTGGTCTTGCAGAATTTTTAAGAGGATTTCACTTTTATTCTACTTATCTCAAAAAGTCTGTTGCTTGAAGGTCATCAATTTGTGAATGAAAGGGAAAGTACTACTTCCCTAGTGTTAACAAAAGATATGTTTTTGTGGTTCTAAACTCCGTTACTAAGGTATTTCATAATCTTCTACTACCATGCAGAGAATGAATCCTTATCTGTTCTATTCTGTCCTGTCAAGACATTCTTTGTGGAAGAATTTAGATATATAATTGGTAAAGAAAACAAAAAATAAAAGCCTAATACTCCTCTGGTTTTCCTAAGGACTGATCCAAAAATACTACAATTTTCATGTCAAAATCCCTTTTGTGTGCAAAATTAGGGACTGTGTTATATCAAAGACATGTTCACTGCTTGCCAAAAGCAATAAAAGTCCAGTATTGTTTAAAACACAGAAATAAAGCAGAAGCCTTGAAGTGGAATAATTGACACTTTCGGCTAGGAGGTACAGCACTGAGGCACTTCTAACCTTTGTAGGAGCTGGTAGTGCTTAGCATCTTGATTTATTAATCACTTAGCCCCTAGAAATCATCCCCAAGAAAGAATTTTCAAGTAGTTTTGAGGTGAAGGATCAAATTCAGACTTTGAGCATATGGAAATATCTCCAAGTTTTTGTATATATAACCCAACAAAATAACCTAAGTGATGTCAGCCAGTTCTGAATCTGGGACTTGGGTACCTGTATTTTACAGACATTGAATATTATTTAAGGCATAAATGCCTGAAGATCTTTTAGAAGTTGTGTACGTGTGCATTAACTTCTTTTATTCTTTATCTCAGACTCTGACTCTTTCTGAGATTGTGGGTATAGGAATTTACAATAACTTATATTCCTGTTATGTAAATTTAGCTAGATGCAAAACAAACTAATTTTTCTCTAAACAAATGTCATATTTATTCAGTCAGGTTGTTCACTGTCAACCTAAAGAAAGACTTCCTAAACTTGTTTGGTTTTTCCCCCAGCTGTATCAGTTGCTTTAATAGAAGGTGTTACATTTTCCTACAGATTTGGTCAATGGACTGGGCAGAGCAATTGTGAAAAGCAGTGGTGACCATGAGTGCTTATGCATAAGATGTATTTTTTAAGAAATGTTTCTAAGAAATATGATGCCAGAGTTCTTCATCCATGCAAAAAGGACATCAATATTGGTACCTTCTGTAAGCTGTTCTATATAGCTCTAACAAGGGAAAAAAGTATATGAGAACAGGATATTATGATTATGAATGCAGAACTAATAGCACAGCCATATTAGAGATATAGAGGAGGAATTACTGTACAGAATAGAAACAGAGATACAATTCTAATAATTGGCCTCAGCTGGACTTCTTTATTGTAGACACTACACAGTATATGCACTAATAGACATATTTCTTGGTTAAATTGCACCTATAACCAGAAAATATGAATTCATTCTGCTGTTTGACCTTTGCTCTTGAATTCAGCAAAGCTCCATACAAAATTCTTGCCAACAGATCAACGCAAGATCAAAATCACATTTCTTATTTCTCTCAAAGCTATTGTTAGAATCTTAACATGCAACTGTTTGAATTTTATTTTTTTTAGAGATATGTACACTATTTTTTATTATGTAGGAAAAGAAATTCTGCGTTGGAAGTCCAGGTCTTGGGTGTGCCTGGTACTTAGATTTTCTACTTTGAAGGCTGGCTCAAGGGCTGTGCCTGACTGATGGTTTGCTGCCCATAATGAGCTGAACATGAGGCAGATCTTCCTCCCAGCACACATTCTCCTCTTTCAACATGTACTTGCTCTGGGACAGTTATTTGGCTTGAGTAAGTCAGCTGAAATGAAAGAACAACTTGTAAAAATTTTGAAGCCTCAGCTTAATGTTTTTGGTAACAATAACACTTGAAGATGACAAAACCAGTTAGAATTAGGTGGAACATCAAGCATTTTTGAACAACTGCAGTTTGAATCTTCATGTCAGTCACATGGATGTTGGTCTGTATTAACCTTTGTACAAAGCACTGGAACAGGTTGCCCAGGGAAGTGATGGAGTTACCATCACTGGAGATGTTCAAAAAACTTGTAGACATGGCACTTTGAGACATGGTTGTGTTGGGTTGATGGTTGGACTTGATGATCCTAGAGGTCCTTCCTAACCTTAATGATTCTATGTATTGATAAAGTAAATCCAGAGTAAACTTATGAAAGTGGTGTGACTAGAAGGTTTGGTAGAAGGTTCTTAATTAAACAAATTTCATTAGAACAATGCACTCAGCAGTGTTATATTTCAACAATAAGTTCTATTGACACAAAAAGACAAGCATAACACACTGTCCAAGAAAATATCTCTGGTGGCAATCAGAGAGAAATAGAATCGAAAAGATGCCACTTTATAGCTATCAAACAAATAAAGAGAGAGTAGCTAAAACTGAAGAAAAACAAAACTGAAGTTTTATAAGAAGCAAGGGCTCAAACCGTTTGTCTGTCTGCTTAAATCAATCAAGATCACAGTCATTTTTCACGTATGTCCTAAGTATCAAATCTCTTTTGGAACCCCCAAATCTTTGGGTCACTTTCACTTTGGCTTCTTTTATTGAGTGTGGAGATTTGAGGGCTAGATCAGGCACAGTACTTATAGACACACCACAATTATTTGTTAACTAGTGCATATAGGCATGGGTTGGGACACGTATGTTGTGAGGAAAAGCTATGGCTTGCCCTGGGATAGATGAAGTATATAGCAAGATATAGGCCAAGATATATTCACACATAGCAGTACAGTCACCTGATGAGTGCCTGCTGGCCATACCACCGTCAGTGAAGTGCAGACCTTGTTAAGTTCTGATGTTCTTTGAAATAGACTGATCCTTAGTATTTCTGATTTACCATCATCTGAATCTACCTCTTTTCCTCAGATTTTATACCTTTTCCTGATGGTGTTTTTCTTCTGAATAATTAATTATTAACTTATTATTAACACGACTTCTTTGCTTCCACCTTATCATTACGTACAACTTTTTGTCCTATGTGCTCTCCCATAGATTAATGGCAACAGCTGCTGCTCACTGCACCTGGATCACAAGCTGAACCTCCTGAAATGAGTCAGGTCACATTGTTGGTTATGTAAGTCTAATGACACATGAAAGTGGAAAACCTGAATCTGCAGTTGATCAGGACGTTACGTTGCTTCTAACACATGTCTTTGTTACCTTCCAACTTCATTTCTGCAATTCATATTTAGAGATGAAATCACATTCCGGCCATGTGTCCTGTGCTCTGCATTGATGCCTTACTGACCTCCTTGAGCAGAGGTCCTGTCCTGGGTTTCAGACCTTATTGACTTCGTTGTGATTAAGTCTATCACAGCAATCCATGCCTGCTGGCACCACTAAGCAGCTCATCAGTCGTTAAGGATTCCTGCGCTCAGCTGTCCTTGTTTGCAGATGTGTTGCACAGCTGTTTAGAGCAATAACTCAGTATCTGTCAACTATTTGGACACTGTTTTTTTAGCCACCAAACTCCAGAGGCAGAGGAAAGAGTTTTAGGTGTTTCAATCTGAAAATCTGTGTCACAGGGTAAAGTCTTCCTTACAAAAAGCACATTCATAAGGTAAACCAAACTTGTCTTTCCAAGGGGGACTGTGAATCTTTATCAACAGCATGATGACACTAATCCACTGCTGAGTTCATTTTTTTTAAGTTTAAAGTTTTCTTTTATGCACAGTCTGAAAGACACAAAGCTGGATTTTATCCTAGACATTAACTCCTTAGTGTCACTGAGGGTTCATACATTTTATGAAGTTTTGACATGGCAGATAAAGGAAGAGTCTCTGTGGAATGGATATAGATGACTTTTTTTTTTCTTTCTCCTGTTTTTTCCATTAGCACTGGAATTCCTCAAAAATGAGAAGGAAAGATCCACTAACTGTCAACAACTATTTAAAGAGTCATCCTGTATGGATCATTGGTAGAGCCATTAGAGCAGGATTGTCACAACTTCATATTGAGAGAGCAGTCTAAGATGACTCCTCCTAGTTCAGGGTTTGATCCCTTAAGTGTTCACTTTTGAATGCTCAAAAAGCATTTACATACAATGTGACTGAAAATGATAGGAAAAAATCTAAATGTAGAATCTCAGGAGTGGAAGGAATAATCATCTCAGATTTTCCTCACCCTCACTCTCACCTAAAAGTTAGGCTCCAAGAGCCAATTTCTTCCTTTCCACCACATTCTAGTTTTCCCTATTAATGTCCTAACAATCCTACTATGAAGAATCTGCCCTCCCAGAAGTGACTAAAAATTTGCTGCTTTTTTTTTTTTCTTTTTCATTAGCTTCTTTTCTTTTAAACACTGAACAAGTCACCTAAGGAATTTTAGTTACCCCTTGATAAAATACCAGAAAGTTTTCCTCAAACTGCACGTGCTCTTTTGTTCCAAATAGTGGCTTATCTGCATTGCTATTTACAGTTGCCTGAGTTAATCTAGATGGTTACAGTCAGAAAGTACCAAACACCAGGCTGCTAAATGCTGCTGCAGTGAAGCAATAAAAGGCAGAAGCGGAACCTGTCCAAACTTCTTCCCGTCTTACAGATTTCTCCATAGGAACTGTACACTTATTAAACATTCATTGTTATTGTAAAAGCCTTTTGTTAAAGACCAAAAAGGTTGCTTTTTATTGTTGCTTTGTTTGTTTTTTTTTTTTCTCCTTGATACTCCAATAATAGTGCCATCCTCCTTCTGTCTATTCTATTTCACATGCACACAAATCAAATAAACTTGTACCTTTACACTTACCTTTGCAACATGCACATTGTAGCATCATGTAGCTGTGGAAGCTTGTTTGTTTGTTCATTTGTCTGCTTCTTTTAAAACAAATTTTTATGAAGAGTCTTTCTGTGCTTTTCTATGTCATACAAGGCCAGTCCCCATGGAAGATCATTCAAAAAGTCCTATTAGGTTGGGAAAGTTTTGACCCACTGCAAAACTTAGTTCCACCAAGCCAGGCCTTGTAATTATGTTAATTATTATTCACAAGTTTAGCAACTGCTTCCATAGACTCATACTTTTTTCTTATGCAATTTAGAGTACTTTCTCAGGAAAATCTGGAAGGTTTGTTTAAAAGCACATTCTGCGAGTTAAGTGGTGAGTTAAAAACACTAGCATGATGAACGCCTCTTTCCCCCTCCGCATGTTGTCTTGTTTCATAAGAGCAAAATTTCCTCCTCTCCACACACAGTAGACATACATCAGGTATTGATATGATGCTGTTTTCTATTTCAGCACAGGAAATAAAAAGTTTTCAGACATGTCTTGGCACTTCTACAATCTTGTTTTCAATTTAAACCCGTAGACGTAGCTTGCCACCTTGTGGCAAACATGCTTTTTAAAACTACAATGAATAAGCCTGTTGTCACAAGTCATGTCTTATTACAATCATTTTCCAAAATCTAAGTCAATAGTTCAAAACAATGGTCTTTAAAACACGGACTCTCTTTTACAGGAATCAAAATTAATTTTTTTTTTTTAAAGTAGTCTATCAATTTAACTAATTGAAGTACACTGCTGATATCTGCAGCAAAAACATTTAAGCATTGTTCGCACCGGCCTTGGAAATCATATAATTTATGTACGCTGTTGACAGCTAAGTAACTAAAGGCAAAGTTTTTCCTGCATACAGGTGCAGTCTTATTAAGAGAAAAGCTTTTTTTCTTAAGAGCAGTGATTATGGTTAACTACCAGCAAAGACCAAGGTGTTATAAGTAGCCGATGTTTCATTTTGGTAGTGAAACCACTAATAAATATTGGAAATTTAGATTGAGTCAATGGGAAATAAAAATATTGCATAATTATTTTCTGTTCTTTTCCAGTCATTTTATACAGAAAGAACAGCTTGAGTAGATTTACATGTATTCATCTAGGATGTATCTAGAAACAAAGATACAAACACCTTTCTACCTGATTTGGAACCACAGCTACAGCCATCCTGAGTATCTAACTGTAAGCAGTAGAATCTGCTTTCTCCTTCCAGAGCTTTCACTAGTCAAACAGTGTAAACAAACTGTTTACTGTTTATAGTCCTATAAACAAGTGTTTTGGTCATAAAACTGAAATGTAAAAGACATAAAATGCATTACGAGTTGTGGACTCGGAGGAAAGGGTCTCTCAACCTCGGTCCACCATATCCCAGAGAAGTCCTCTAGAAAGTGAACATGTCTGTCTGAGAACTACTGCCATCCCTACATTGCCTTGATGAATTATTCCACGGACTCTCTCCTTTCCGCTACATTTTTGATTCTCCTATTACTATGTCTCAACCTGGGGAGGCATTTGAGGAGTTTTAAGTTACCTGAGATGCTTTTGTGTTAATTAACTACTAAATGGGAAGAAAAATCTACTCTTAATCTGTCCAGACAGTTAGCTTTGTTGTTGTTGTTTGAGTTAACAGGCTAAACTAGCTTATGGCAATGCCAGGAATGAGTCAGTTTTATTAACTCCAGCTTAAGGCTATCTTGTCCTTAATCTAATTTTTGCCAAATGTAGATTCAGTTTTGTCTAGAAGTTTCTTTTGGCACACAGATCCCATCCAGGGAATCTTTGTGTTTTATATGTGTTTCACTGTTTTGGTACACTGAGGCATAAGGTAGATGTGAAAGAGAAACTCGTGTGGCTTAGGCTTGATTAGTAATTGTCAGCAGGTTCTTACTGTTTTAACAGATTAGTCTCCTAACACCAACTACATGAGAGAGTAACCAACTCTTCAGATACAGATATTCTCAAAAAAAAGCCCAGAAGAGCAGTACTTCATTGGAAAGGGTTTTACTCCATGGCAAATGTTGTGTTTTCTATCAAGTTTTTAATATTAAGCCATAAAGGACAGTTGGAAAGCTGTCCAAAATGTAAAAAGCAAATTATATAGTTACCCTAAATGGCAGAGAGTTCCATGACAAATCATCGTTTCTGTAGCACAGAATGTGCTAGCTCATTTTGAGATGTCATAAAACATAGTTCTCTGGATGACTTTTTCTCCATGCACTTAGGAAAGCTTCCATTTCTCTTTTGAATGAGAGATGAAATCAGACCACACAGCTGTTTCTCAAAGGCTCTACAGTCTTCCTCTTCTGAGCAGATCTTTCCTGCCTCCTCCCCCTTACTGTCTGAATATAAATACCATTTAGATTGCTTATTTTTTGCTTGTAGTTTGAAGCTATATTGACATATTATCCTGTTTCATATGACTTTATGGGCTGATACAGTCATGCCAAGACCGAGTCACCTCTTCCACTTGTGTTTTTTTCCTTTAGAATCCAGATACAGGCCCATCCCCCTCCCGCATCCAAGTAACAATCAGTGCAATTGCAAAATGAGGGGAAACTAGGTGGTTTTAACTTGCCTACTCTCTCAGTATCTATACACCAGACTAGTTTCCTAGGTAAGGTTACAGGAGCCTTAAGACAGTTTTCATTTGCTGCAGTTATTTTGAAAATCAGGAATAAGTAATGCACATATTAACTCAGCCTTGGCCATTTTCTAGGTTCAAGATATAAGAAATACTCTACTATTTAGCAGTAATGAGACTGAAAATCTGCACAAAGTGGATTGATTCCTCCCTTTGTTTACCAGGAATCTTTTTGTTCCTTTGTGTTTGCAATGGATGGCACTCAAGAAGAGGACAGAATACCTGAGCTCTATCATAAAAACACAAAGGTTCAGGCTCAAGAGATTTCTGATACTTAAATAAAATAAGTTTAGTGTATCAACAGTTCAGTCCTACACTGCTAAACTACTCTGTTTTTTCTCTGTGCAAGTATATAACTGTACCAAGACATACAAGAGCACTAAATAGTGACTTATTTTTGAACCTCAAGCATATTAAAAAATCAGCATAAAATAATGATGATAAATATTCTAGCATGTAGTAGATTGTAATGACTCTGTTTCTACACTACAAATCTGAACTTTTAAACAAATCAGAAGTAAACCAACTTTTTAGGAGGATGAAAGCTGCAATCTGAATTCCAATGCTTTAAAGAAAAGGGGGGGAACACCACTTAACACCATGAATCTTCATTAAAATTATGGGACCCATGTAAATTAAAAATGTAGTACATGATCTAACTTTTTTTTTCCTATCTAAACTACTAGCCTTTGGGCTGATATGAAAGATATTCAGCTCTTACTGGCAGTGGGTAGATCACTCAGTCACTAGAGGCAGCTGCCCAGTTAGGAGGAAAGTTCTCCTAACAACAGCTGAAGAATTGAAGACCTGAAGATAGCATTACTGTCTAGATCAGATGGTATAACTGATATGCATTTCCTTTCCTGCTCTAACATACAGTGTAAACTAGTTTTGGGGGAATACTAGATGAAGTAGTTGTGTTGCATGAATTTGTATCATTAAGCATATCATTTGGAAACGTCTAAACAGAACTGTATTAATGAATTTAAATTACGTTCCTTACCCATTACTTGATTATTAAACCAAATTAACTTCAAATATTCCAGAAGGTATCCAGTGTTCAGACAGAATATATACCTACTTATCAGCTGTAAGTATTTGCATATATAAGCCTTACTTTAAAAAAAATCTTTTAATAAAAATACGTTCTTGCCTTTTCAAGGTGCAGTAGAAGCCAGGGATGCAGGTGAGCGGGGGTAGATATTAAGTTTCTTTGGGATGTAGCCCTATAATTTTATGAAGAGGCTTGTTTATTTTTTTTTTAATTAAAAGAAAACAGGAAAACATAATTTTCTTGAGCAAGCATCAATTGAGACTTTCATCCAAAGGGTTAGGCTCAACTCCTCTATTAATTTTGTTAAACAATCCCTATCTGCATTCCAGAAATTCCTCCAAATTTTTCCTTTAAGCTAAATAAGAAATATTTGAAAACTTTGATTTAACCAAGACTTCTTTTTTTTTATTGTTAATCTTAACCCAAAACTCTACCCACTTTTAAGCGTAAAATTTGGACTGGGATCTAGATAAATACACATAGGTGGTCATTTTATCTCTATAACAAATCAACCCAAAACCTCAGGCATGAGCACCTTTAGAGAGCTCAGATTCATGTTTGGATGCAAATGCTGTGGCTTAAGTTCTCTTTAACAGATACGTATGAAGTCATTGGAAATCATCTTGTGCTGCTTCAAGGGAACCTCTGAGGTGCGTAACATCATTTCTTCCTGTGTCAGAGAAAAATGGATGTTAAAAGCCACCCAACCAGCATATTAAGGCCTACATGTTTTCTTCTGTACACTGAGTACAATTAAGTTTTGGTGGGTTTCTATAGGATTTTGTGGGTTTGCTTATTACAGAAAACTGTAATTTTTTTTGAGCCCTTGGAGTAAAATCAAGTCTCATGTATGTGGAGAAAATTATCTTATTTGATGTTTGCATGTGGGGTTTTTAACCTGACTATGGTAATGTGAGGCTTTTGCTGTCAGTGTGCTTGCCCATGTGTATCCCTAATTTTGCACTTCTTTTCTCCTCCCAGTGAAATCAATATTTTATTAAAGGAATTCATCAGGGGAGTAAAAGTATCAAAGTTAATTAAGTTTCTACCGGTTTTGTGAAAATGAATGACCAGCTACAGCATGAGAACCTATGTGTTATGCCTAATGGAGGAAAAAAGGAGATGTTCATGCCTCTCCCACATGGGAAGAGTTTTTAAGCAGGTCCCAGACACGGGAAGAGTTTCAAATGGAGCCTGTGCTTTCTTAGGCTCTGAAGTCAGTCAGGCATGCAGCAGGTATATATGGAGCACAAGACTTTCTTATTTCCTGTGTTAGAACTCCTTGTTTAAGTAATTAGTCTTCATGGCTGTATACAAATAGATTATATGAAGAGAATGTTTCTGGTACAGTTGTTTTTTATGAGAGAGCAGATGAAACACCAGTCGTGCAAGAGATTTCCCTTTGTGAATTAACCTAACTGCAGGGTCAGTTACCTCTTACCCTCCCACACGCTGACTTGCAACAGCAGCTGTCTGCTGTGTGCTTGCTGCCTGGAAGGCGTAAGAGTATGTGATAGGTACATTGTTTTAATTAGCATTCTTGCATGGACTTACACACAATTAAAGTTAGATCTAATGCATGATGAAGCGGCTCAAAAACTGTCAGAAAGAAGGCAGCTGGATGAGGTGGTGGTTTTGATCTCTTGTGTACCTTGCATCTACCAGGGAAAGGTCTGACTTCCTTCTAATGAAGATTGTCAGCGTGCCTTGTGTCTTAAGTATGGCTCATTGCTTTTCAGTGTCATTTCCTAAAAGTATTGGCTGAGTAAAATACCTCGTTATGCCCTGACATGGAAAAATAACCGTGACTGTTTCTTAAAATTCTGAAGCAAGTTCTGTGGGAGATGTATGTTCTTAGAAATGCCTGAGCAATACTTTGGCTCTTCAACCCTGTTACGATACCACAACATCTCAGAGTTTACCCTAGAGGTAAATGTAGCAAAATATCCTTGCTGAAAGATTTTTGTGGTACTTTCTTGGTTTGCAGTATGGTCTTTTCATTTTGAAGACCAGAAAACTGAAAGATAGTTTGAAAGAATTGGACTTTTTTCTCAATATATTCAGAAGACATAAGGGCATCACTGAGGCATGGGTTGTAGTTAACTGTTTACAGAGAAATTTTCATATAAATAAACTTTGGGATACCTATAAAAGAAAGCAACCAAAATACTAACATGCAACTTGGCTGCAGTGAGGTATAGTGGAGGAAAGGTTTTCTTCAGAGATGCTTCTTCTCTAACTGTCTTCCCATCTTTTATCTCTCGTAATATGATTTCTTCTCTTTTCTCTATTATTTTGTAATTTGTTGGAGGTTTTGTTTTCAAATATAAGTGCTTTTATAGGGGAACCAGATATAGATGAGAGACTTTTACTGGTGCGGACACTTCCATCAAAACAATTTGCTTTGTTCTTGGAAGAGGCAGCTTTTTCCTGTGTCTCTCACAGTTGCAACTGATTTACCAGCTCTCTCTTTCTCCTTGGCACTTACTTACAATTTTGTACTTTAAAAATCCTTAGTCCCAGCCCTTTTGTGGATAGGTGAGTCTGGCTGTGAACACAATTTCTAAAAAGCTACTCTGGAAGAAAAATTAAGAGCAGAATAGTCTAGCGGGGACAAAAAAAAAGAGGAGAAATAAAAAGAGAGGACTCTATCCCCTGCTGTCACGTCCCTCTGTGTTTAATTATAACATTAAGGGTTTCATCCTGGGATATCTAAATCAGTAATCCCCAATGAGTAAGACATTAGCACCTTTCACCATGACAGCACTTTCCTGAAAGTGATCTTCCATGCCTCTTCAAACACACAGTCCTTTACCTCTATTAGCCAATAAATCTGTCCTTTAAAAAATATAGAAGATTTTCTCCTTTAATATTTCCTTCCTCCAGTATAACAAACAAAAGACACAGCTTTCCATTGTCTGAACAATAGGAAGTATTTTAAAGAACATTAACAGTTTTTTTCTGAAAACATATATTATTATCCTGCTACTGGTGCTTTTAGTCTCATTATCAACAAGACAAATCATTTTATTCAACTCTATTTATACATGTGGTAGACCAAGAGAAAATGTTTTTAAAAAGGCTCAATGAGGTGTTACTTAAATGTGGTTTTCAGCTTTAAGTGATTTATTATCTATAAATTGAAAGATTTAATTCCAGAAAGCTCTAGGACACTGCACTATTCCTCCTTGTTGCAAGCTGTATTTGAGCTAAGATTACAGCAGGTGAAAGTTCTAATGTCTGTTCAACAGACCTTATGAAATAATTACATCCAGGAACCATTTGGCTCTCATTAGATCAAGACTGAAGGAGAAAAATCTTTTGAAGGAAGGAAACCTCCCTCCCCCAAGCAACTCCCCACATCCACACACATATATCTTATAGGCAAGTTTTTTCTCTCCTCAAAACATGCTTAGTAAGCATAGAAACTCATACCACTGTTTTTTAAATCCCGTGATGTTTCCATTTCATAGGGCATAACTAATAAATTATGTGTCTTAGTCATCTTCTGTCTTCCAGTGTTTTTCCCTCTACTATATTTTATATCTCTGAATTTTTGTGTGGTTTCAGTTCTCTGCCTATTTTTTGTCTATGTTGTCTCCAACTATTCCTTCCAGCTGTGTTATGGTTCTCCAGTATGATAAAGAATCACCACCACTAGTATGAAAAGCAGTTTCAGAAGAGGGGAAAAAAATAATGCACTATTTTATATTAATGATTCCTTCTTTCTTCCATTTGTTATACTTTGTGTAGATGATAATCTTCAGAAATTCTTTTTGGCTCAGAAAATTCCCTCATAAATCAGACCCAGGAGATTCTGTCTAAATCTTCTCAATAGACCAGGCATCAGAGAGTTGGTTCAAAGCTTCCCTTATTTTTTCCCCTCAAAATACATTTTTCTGTTTCTTTCATGAGGCCTTTGCTTCTTTTTCTGTGACCAGAGATGTTGCCTAAGTATGAAAGGAAAAGGAAACTGTCAGCAACTCAGACTGGGTATATAACTGGTAGCAGAACATTACATTTCTCAAGTCCAAACCCTCTTTTTTCCACAACACATGACAACTGTAGACCTTCTGTCATCGAGAATTATGTCTGGAATGGCAGCCTCAGGAAGGCCTTAAGGGCGAGCAACTACTGAGATTTTCTCTGGTAGTCAGATAATTAATTCATGAGAAGCTATGGGAGTTGAGCACACAGTTACTTATGGAAATTCTAATGAGTATCCACATCTTCAGGTGCCAGATCTAGTCCCATGCATCCTGCTGGTTCCTAACAAACCTTGAAGTCTGAACACTGTCAGCACCTTCTGAAATTACTCGAAGACTGACATGGGGAAGTCACTCTAATGTTCTGGGATGCATGAATGTAAGAAAAGAATATAGGAAGATCTTTCCTTCATTGATTATTAACTCATTAAAAGTTCCTTGAAAAATGACTAGGAAAAAGGAGGAAGAGAGGTTGAATTTTTAAGGTGCGGATTAGTTTGCCAAAATAACATGGTCAACACTATGACTCATCTTACATAATCACAATTTTAATTGCCTCTATTTCTGAGATGCCTCTAGTCTGTAGCTTTCTCAGATGATTTTAATTACAGTTACCCAAGAATAATTATGGTGAAAGTAGTGCAAAAGCACAGTTCACGGTGGCCCTTGAGATGTAGGTCTGGCCAGTACAAAAAGAAGATAAAGCCAGTCCATTTATATCCTACCATCAAGAAGATGGGTAACAGATGTTGAAAAATAATAATATATACTTCAAGGGGACCAAGGGTGGTGTCCTTCCATCATAAAACACATTAGTATTGCTGTGGTTGATTGTCTCATCATCTGCTATGAATATTTTTGTCATCGTAACCACCTAATATGGTCTTCTGCTTCTTCTGGAAGCTTGACTCTAGGGCTTTGAGAGATGAAGCAATCTCCCATGCCACAGAAACAGCTGCAGCTATGCTACTAAAACATTTTCTGTCTTACAAACTTATGGAAGTTTGTATATCTATCTAACCTGTTTGTTCAGTATATTCCTCCATCATCGTGTTGGAATTGTTTGAGTTGAAGAGAAAGGTTTTCCATTTCGTCACAGGTCATTCTCCCTTGTTTTATGTTTCATTCCTCAAACAGAGAAAATAGTGTAGTTAATGAGGACAGGAAGTGCAGAGACCAAAAGCCTGGGTTTACTTTCCTTTCCTGCTATGATTTCTCCTGCTTTCGTGCTCACAGCTTTGCACATCTCAGTCCCTTCTACAGTTAGCAAAAGACCCTCAAGACACATGCTCGAAAAGTGCAGTGAGTTGCTAAGATACTATGATAATAGAGGGGGATTTCAGATTGGTTTTTTCTGTGGCCATTCCCTAGAATATGGAGGGTTTTTTGATGTTTTGAGACTGTGGTGGTATCCCCTCACCCCTCTCCCCAATAACTTGGAAAGCATCAAATTTTTCAGACATAGTAAAAAGTAATATTTGGCAGGAAAGGGTCTTCCTCTTCAGTGTTCTGAAACATCTGCTCCCTCTCCCAGTGCTCAGGTTGCATGAGGTGAATATCCTGTGGGTTTAAATATCGGTTATAACATCTTCAGGAGAAGACCCCATCAGGAAACTCAGTCACTCAGAATAGACTTGTTACTTTTGGAAACAAAAATCTTTTCCCTGAGAAGGTTTATTTAAGTGTTCCAGTTAAAGCACACTTTCCCAATTACTTTTCCATTTTAAAAAGTCTTATAAACTGTACGTTCCAAACCCTTTATCTCTCCTTAGGTAAGGGTTATTGTATGCTACAGGACAGAGCTTTGTGGAAGTCCCTTGCAAGGACAGCTGTAGTGTGTGATGGCTATTTCCATTTCGTCATGAAGAACAAGGATTGGGAGATTAAAATGAAGGAACGTCAAAGATTATTTGCTGGTAGTGCAGTAAGGCTGGCCAGAAATATTCACAGTTTGCTAACATGATTAAATAGTGGTTAGGGACTATTGTAGGAGTACCTGACTGCTTAGTATTCATTACATATGGTAATGAATGTTTTCTAAAACAAATGTAGAGGATCTGAGATTTTTCAGGGAATTTTTATTTCAAACAAGTACTGAGAAGGAAAGAATTAAATCATTGTTCTAATGCTGATGCAGTTAGCAAGACATGAGAACATTACAAATGTTGTTCAACTAGATGTTAAGTAAAGACATTATTAAAATAAATTGTTCTACTTGTGAGTTTAGAGTTGAAAAAGTGCCACAGCAGTTGCTGAAAGAAGAAAAAAGGCAGCAAAAATTGAAGTAAAAAGAAATTAAAAGGATGTACTTGCGTGATGTCAACTACTCAGATGTAGTTGACCACAATTTTATTTTTCTTTCTTCTTCATGATTTTACTTATTTGAAATGGAGATTAATGCCACATAATCATCCAAATGCTAACTTTCTCTTCTGTTACCTCTGTGCTTACTTGCATCCTAAAAGATTCTAACGTCACAGTTTTGTTATAGGAAAAGGCCACAGAATCTGCCAGTTCTTTCATGTTGGATGTTCCCTAATTATATTAACCTTTAGTAATTACAGAACTGGGACATGAAATTTAAAGATACA
>NW_010548273.1:22797-29077 GCF_000687285.1 Phaethon lepturus
CTAAAGGACTCCCATAGTAGAGTCCCCCAGAGGAATAAAGCACTGTAAGGAAAGCAAGTTATTTGCCTTGCCTCTTCCACCTTTGATCTTTGATATTCTTTAATGTGAGAGGCTAAATAACAAAGATAATCGGTGAGGAGTTTGAGGAAACAAGAGAAGGAGTCGTTGAATCTACAAGAGGGACCACACAAGTCTAACGTGGGACTAATTCTGCTGAAGCCTGATATAACTTCACAGTGCAAGGAATCAGGATCAAACCTCCCTGGCTTGAATGCCAAAAATAATCTATGAGCCCTATCTAATCTTTATTCATTTAGAATCATCGGAACAATATTATTATTTTTAAGGCCTGTTTTTACCAGTCTCTAATCCCATTATCCAAAAGCTGTCACAAGCCCCATTCCCTGCTCCTTCAGGTCATGCTTTAAGCTAGCAGGAGTCCTTATGCAAAACATTTTTTGGAAAGGATGTTTAAAGGCACTCACTAAGCCACAGAAGGCACAGGCTCTGGCAGCTGATGGCATCCCTTTCAAATTAGTGAACTGAATGTGTGAGGAATCTTACCTTGATGGTCCAGTCACAATCACATCAGCAAGCCCAACTTCTTGCCTGTGCCCTATTGACACCTTTCCTACATGGACCTCTCCCAGGCACAGGTTGTCTGTCTGTACAAAACTGCGTATTGTCGGTTACTGAGTACACGCTTATCGCTACGTGATGGTGTAGCATTATACAAAGGTCAAATTGCCTGGAAAAGGCATGTCTTCACAGCATGTCACTGTGCCATGTGGGAGCAGTTTTCAGTCCCAAAGGCAGAATAACTTATCCATATCAACACCTTTGATTTCCTTCTCACTGTCATCGGCAGAAGCTACTATCCCTATCTCAGACTCCTGGTATGATGATAGCTGAAGTTTAGATGAAAGTGGGTCTATGTGAAAGGAATACTCTTTCTTATGTGCCCCTATGTGACAAGAAAAGCATTAACAGTGATAGAAATGAAGTGTTACCAACAATCATAGCACATACATCAATCACAGTAAGAAGGCATTGAGAGCTTTTTAAAAAAATGCAATAATAATTAATAATGTTATTATTATCTCCCTGTAAAAACACAAAAGCCAAGAAAAATCTAAGCACTCAGAAGCTCAAGAGAAGGATAGCACCCTGAAGTCCAGTGTGCAGGCAGGCAGGGTACTGATGGACACATGAGTAAATAGCCAGAGGCTCTCACAGGCCCCAGCTAACTTGTACACACATGTGGGTTCCACATGTGCACTTCTGAACTGGGGCTGGTTTCAGTTTCTAAACAGAAGGCTTGGCAAGCACGTTACTGAGTCCTGAGGACTCTGGTTTTTTTATCAGACTTGGGATGTTTGCTCAAGAGAGCCAGCCGACTGGCCCTTCAGCAAATGTGCCCCCTAAATGATGCTGCGAAGGTCCCGCATCGCCGTCTCTCCAAAACTGCCCTGCGGATGGCATCAGTCTTTGAAAACTGGAAGTTAATTTTCCTTTTGTTTAGGTCCCTGTACGTCTGTGTTATTGGACTATGTAAGTACAAGATCTCATATTTACAGGCCACAGTTACAGCAAAGAAAAATGTTTAATTTTTTCTTAAAAGGATAAACCAAAAGTGATTTTCCAAACTGGCTACAGAGAGGAGCAGCAGGGACAACGTTGCTGTGCTCATCCAGGAGATCATCCACAAGTACCTGTTCAGAGAGCAAGCTGAAAGCTAGCAGGAGCGCTGGGAGAGCCACTGCTGTGACTTGTCCTGAGCAAGACGAGGCAAAAGCCAGAAAGATTCACACTGAAATGCAGCAGCAAACTTTTCCTGGGAGAATGACAGAATTTTTTTTTTTTTTGACTGCGTACATAATCCGTCCCCAAATTTTCATGGCTCACTAAATAAAACCTGGAATGTGCTACTTTCATCCTTCTGAAAAGCTTTGCTTTGCTTCTCAACTTTAGGACAGCATAAAAGATGAGAAAGCAAAGTTTTGAACAGAAAAATTAAAGTTTAGGAGGACAAGATAAATCTATTATTTTACAATTTTAAAATACTTTGCCATTTTAATTCTTTTTTCACAATCTATTCAGTTTTGGGTTTATCAAATAAACGTTTCCACAAACTTTACCAAAGGATTCCTGACATATTTTATTCAGACATATATAAAAAAGGTCAAGGAGCTCTAAGAATGCTGATAAATCCTCCATTTGATCCAGAACTGTGGCTATTATTATAACACACAGACACATACAAACTTCTGAAATATTTTATACTGTAAACAGATTTTTAAAATATGATCGTAATGGCAGAAAACTGGGAGGGGGAGAAGTTCGTAACTTTATTTTTATAGAAAGCTCATAATTTTGGTACACTGAAGCTCTGCTGTCTGGGAGTTCACATATGGTGTTGTTGAGTTAAGGAATAGCCAAGCACTTTACTCCAGAGATACTGGCACAATCAACGCTCTGTTCTGGCCTTTCAAGGCAAAGTATTTGCACACATTTTTTCCTCAGCCTCCCGTTCTGCTTAGAACAGGATGCCTGTCTCCACAACCAACTCTTAAGATCTGACAGATGTTGAAGTAGCTTATAAGTGGTCCCAAAAAATTACGGGAACTACTTGATACACTTTAGGTCTGTCCCTGAAGAGTGGTGAGATAATTCTGAGATGTATCAGAGACTCAGACTACAGCAAATCTTTAAGTTGCATAAGATACAGTATGTTTCCCTTTACCATAAGCAGCTAATAACATGTTCTTTAAATAGAGAATAGTCTTTTTCAACAGACATATATATGAAACTTCCTAACAAATTATCTGAGGGGCTTAATAACATTTATGGATATTTGCTTTTACCATTGAAATCCTATGCCTCTTAAAGATGATATAGGAGTTTATAACTTCATAATTAATATTGTCTTTTGATTTATTTTACCACTATATATCTGAACTCTATGAACTGGAAAGAGGCAGCCAATGACAAAGACAACAGTGGACATTTCTAAGGTGGTCATTTTTGTGTTTATTATGATCCTTTCAGAGATTCAGTTAATGTCCAGTGGTTGGTCTCCTGCTCTCTCTCACTTCCTTCTCTCTTTTCTTTTCATAAAACAAACAACCAAACAAAAAAACAAATAAAAATTACCTGAATTAGAAGTCTGAATTTCAGAGGTTGCTGACACAGATTCAGAATATGGAAACTGATTTTATGTAGAGATGAAATACTAAAGCTAGCAAAATTAATCTGAAGGCTGAATTGCATATTGATGATCACCTGCCACCCAATTAGTTCTGGTTATTTTGGTATAAACTCGAACAGACATTCCGGCTCTTTTTCTCCAGGTGTGCGGTCTTGCTACCATCTAGTGGCTAAGAGAAATCTTTGCACTATTCTTTCCATTCCGGTATTCAGGTGCTAACAAGTGTCTGTACCTGCCCTAAAAAATTTTTTTTAAGATCTTATATTCATCAGCAAAGACACGGCAGATGAGAAAACTATAGAATGGTGTCAAGAATGGAGACCAAAAAGTGGGTTTTTTTAGATGAGTAAGAAGATTTGATTTCTGTACAACACAGATATATTGCATAATTGTATCGTAGGATTTTAGACGTCTACTGATTTCAAAAGAGAAGTCTGGGAAGCATTTTATGCTGACTCTTTCTAAAATTCAAGTACCAGCCTAGCAGATCTCACTCTCGGTCTTCAAAGACAGACATAGTGACTTACTCTGATATGGATAATGAGAACTAATACCTAGTGGTAAAAATTCTGTTATACTTATAGCTCTCTTCAATCTTGTTGCTCCTGCATAGTAAAACTCATTGTCCCTTGCATGGACAAACAGATCTCTTTCTTATTCCATGATGGGGAGCAGGTTTTTGTGTGGGTTTTTACTAACAGCTACAATACTGACTCTGCCATCTAGTGACAGACATACAAATAAAGAATAAAAGTTGAGTTCAGGAATGCTGAATAGCTTGGATATTCTGATAACTCTAGGAAGAGAGTCCAGTTATAAAATTAATCTTTCCATTTAGTCTTCTGAATTAATATCTGCACACTTGAAAATGCACATAGTGAGTACTTAGGTATGTTGGACATATTATTTTTGAGAAGGGTCTGTGGAAAACTTTATTCATTCAGTTTTTTATGCAAGTCAAAATAGTGTTTTTTGTAGTTTCTCAAGGTCATGCTCATGATCAGATCCCCAGTGTAGCTTTCCTTAGTGAACAATTAGCAGCTTTTTAAAACAAGTTCTCTAAGCAAGCCAGAGGAAAGTTTGGCAGTAGTTAAAGTTATTTGTAGCTTTACCAGCAGGGAAATCAAGGCACATAATATTTTACAGGAAGTCTCTGATTCAGCCAAGCATAGAAAACTATACTGGTCATTTCCACAACCTTGTCTTCACCACAGGTTCATACTATATAGCTAGTTTCAAAAGTGATTTCTTGTGTTAGTAAAGGTGTTTTAGGGTAAATCCCTATTATTCAATGTGACCTAGATGCCAAAATATTTATTTCAAAACTGTTTCTACTGCCTTTTGGGATCCCTGAAAACTACAACTGTTACTGCTTATTTTCTTATGTGTTCCAGATATTGAAAATTTTGCTTCCTCCTCCCTAACCTTAGGGAAGAGTCTAGCCTAAAGATAATCGGTAAGTTGAAGTAAGCACTATAAAAAAAGAAATGGTACATTAAGATATACCACAGGAACAGATGGAAGAGAATCAACTGCAAACCGGTAAAATACATAGGATGAGGGGTGCTCCAGAAAAGTGTGGGAATTAAAGTATTTTTCTTCCCAAGTTTTAAACATTTAACCTTTTTTGAGCGTTGCTTTCAGCTCACAATGACAGATTGGGCTAGAAATTATGACTAAAATGGAAACATGAAATTAAGATCAATCACATCTGTAACTCTTGGCAGGCCAAGATGTACAACCTGCACGTGTTCAGTCTCCTTACAGCCTTTTCTGTTGCTGAGCCAGTACCTGAGGCAATGTCCAGTGTATGAAGTCATAAAACAAGAGACATTGTGGAGCTGTACTTGTGCCAGGGAATGTATAATATAGCACAATTCAGAGTATAATGGTTTTGAACTAGAAAGCCCAGACCATAGCTGCAGGCTCAGGGCTCCTCCTGCCTTATAACCCCAACATGTTCAGCATGCTCCTATGAACTGAGGACAGCTAGTATCTAGCCAGACAATGAATAGGAACGTTAGCTTAATCTAGAGGCTGATAAAGTTGCAGAACTACCTCAAAGATGGAGAGTTTCAGGAATTAAATATCTTAAGTGCCTACTATAGGTGAATATATTTTTAAACAAACAATCCTCCAAACCAAATACATGAGGGCAATTTGGCAGTTCATTGTGTGGAAGCTGTTTGAGGTTAAACAAATTGCCACTGCAGATCCACCAGCCTCAACAGGCACTTGATATTTCTGTGAAAGTCTCCATATTCCAGTAGCCAAGAGTCAGGCTTGAGTAGAAGGGCACAGATAGCTCACATCTGCATTACGCAGGCTGGCACAGGTCAATAAATGAACAACACTGGATTTGGTGGAGAAACTGGAGTAATAATGACAGAAAACAGTATTGGAAGGGACCTCCATATTAATCTATGCCTTTGCCCACTGACAGGATCAACTTCAGCTTTGCCATCTGTTACAGAAGTTTGTGTTGGCTTTCATAGATGCTTCCATAACAATGAACTTGTAATGTCCTCAAGAAACTTCATAGAATAGAATAGTTTGCAGGATCATAGAATAGTTTAGGTTGGACAAGACCCTAAAAGGTCATCTAGTCCAACCCCCCAACAACTTCTTCTAGTGTTTTACATTGCAAGGCTTTCCTATAATCTTCTTGAACACCTTGTCTTCCATCATTTTCCACTTCATCAGTTATCCTTCAGCAGCTTTTGAATAGCATACCTTTAATAGCAGGAACCATCTACCAAGGCAGACACAAATGTTATTATTAACAGATAAAGCAGATCCTTCTTTTTTTTTTCTTTTTTTGCTGCACACTTTTTAATGTGACTGAGAGAGTTGGGGTTCAGCCTGGAGAAGAGAAGGCTTCAAGGAGACCTTAGTGCAACCTTCCAGTACTTAAAGGGAGCTTATGAGAAAGATGGGGACAGACTTTTTAGCAGGGCCTGTTGCCATAGGACAAACGGTAATAGTTTTAAACTAAAAGAGAGTAGATTTTGACTAGATAGAAGGAAGAAATATTTCCCAAGGAGGGTGGTGAAATCCTGGCCCAGGTTGCCC
>NW_010548274.1:0-34889 GCF_000687285.1 Phaethon lepturus
CGCTCGCTCCCTGCCCAGCACGCGGGCGACTCCAGAGGGCACGTCCCGCTCCCGAGAGGTGGAACTGCGGTGGCTCAGCAGCAAATGTGTTCAGCAATGGAGTGCAAAGGCGGGGAGGGTTCACATTATACTCACCAGCTCACACAAAATGTATTCGGTAATTCCACCCCTCTCCCTCCCCCAATTTAATTCTAGGCTCAGGTAATGGGTTACTTATTGAAACCATGTAAAAAACCAGCCAAATAGATTAAAAAAAAAAAAAAAAATCAGTATTTGTTCAGCCAGAATGATGGCAAGCATTTAATGAATGCACATTTCACAAAGATCTTGAGAATCTCTCTGAAAATACGATGCTAATCATTTATGAATGTCTGACCCTGCCTTGCTTTAAATTTGTGTCAAAACCCAAGCAACTGTTGAGATGGTTGCCTAAGTTGGATAAGGTCCACATTCCCTGAGCTGCATAATGTTGCTTGTGTCTGCTTATTCCAGAATAGATTTTTCCTTTTTTTTTTTAATAAAAACACACCAACCCCCCCCAGACAAAAACCGCTACATGTTTTATTTCCACACCGTTAGGCAAATTATTTTAAAAAGCAGTACAAACCTTATAAATTCCAAAGAAAGGCAACATTGGAATGCCCACCAGTGATGCCCACAGGAAAGCAGCAGATCAAGAGCTTTTACCACTTCAAATAAAAACTTCTGTTCTGCAAAGAGAAAATCCCCTCTCTTCTGTAGTTCCAGACTCCACAGATCGTTAGGTAGATAAAGGAAATTTCTGGTCTTTTGATCATTCACAACTCTTTGGAAAGAAGTTTCCCACAAGGCTCATGATGCTCTACGTCACACTTGTTTCTGTTCTGCAGCCTCCCTCTCTCCAACTTAAAACTCATGCAGAACAAAATAGCACTTGCTGAGCTCAGCAGTGTCGTGCAGGAGGAATCTGTGGCACCCTAAGGCCTGATTGTATAAAAATGTGTAATGTTACCAAGAAAGTAGAGTGGGAAAACATTCCCATGACTGCTTGGTAAGGCTTCACGCCTATGAGGCATGTGTGAAGATAGCCTCACACCTATGAATATTGCACAGAGTCAGACCCTCATCTCTTCTCTGAGATCTTAAATAATGTTCCAGCTGGGGACCCAACTATAAACATTTTTGCACTTAGAGAGCAATAAAAAGAGAACACATGGGATAGGAAACACTTGGTTAAATTTGCAGCTTTCCTCTACGTTATAAATAATGAGGATGCATTTTTCCCTTCCTCCTCCTGTCAGCCACCTTCTGTTCTCTTGTCCCTGCTGCGCTCCAATCTCCAATCTTTTAAGTACCTGGATCACGTTATAGCATCTAGTATATTTTGGTACACAAGATGTTGTATGGCAGACTCCTACAGAAGAAGAGTAAAATTAGCTCTCTCTTCTGACTGGGCTGCCCCAAACACAGTTAGAATCCCAACTTTTAAAACTCCTGGTATGTGTGACTGCACAAGGAACTGCAAACTTTTTCCACATCACCTGGTGAGATTCTATAAAGAAAGTCCAAACCTGCCTAGATTGGGTTTGAGTGCACGTAATAGACAAAAATATTGAAAGTGATCGCTCCTTGAGCATCATAAAGGATTTGGAAGGACGGAGTACAAAAGATCCTAAGGTCCCTTTACAGGTCCCTAAATTGTCTGGATGCAATACGAGCCAACCTCCAGTTGTTTGTATTTCTGTTTACCCTTGCAAATCAGAGGCCGCAGTTCACCAGAGGATCTGTTGGTTTGCTATATTTCAGAATGTTATTTCAGCTGGACAAACTATGAGCAGTTTTGCAGCTGCAAACATGCATAATGTCTTAAGTTTTTAGTGACAAAGTGGCATTGTATCCTTAAGGCATTACATTGCTATGGTATAGCGTTTTATTCAGATGATCACAGTAATAAAAGAATAGTTTTCTATTGCCTGAATTGCTGCTGAAATTCTCTACCTCTAAATGAAGAGAAATAAGGTATTTTTCCAGTGTTTGGCACCAATGGAATACTTTTAGAATGTTTCCAGTTATGGACCCATCTACATCCTGTTTCGCTGTTACTGCACAAAGGAAAGAGAAGCAGAACTGCACAATAACAGAGGAGGGACAAAGAAATGACTCCTAGTATTTCCCTCTCTCTCAACATGAAAACAGATTTCTAAATATTATCACCTACCATCTCACTTGAGAGGCTGCATGTCACCAGTGACGACAGAATTTGCTCTATCGAAATCATAGTATGGACACATTGCTAACTCACGTTTGCGAGCTAGCATCACCTAAATTACAGTTTTATGCCACAGCATTAGAAAAAGAAGGTTATCCACAGTGAAACCCGATTTTAACTGGGAATGTAATAGCCAATTTAGGAGGGAAATTTGGTCACTGAGGGAAACATGCTTTTAAAAGCCATATTGTCTAGAGGAACAGATACAACGCTATCTTTCAGACTATCTTTTCATGGGCCTTAATAATAGTACTTTACAAACAGCTTTTTGTAATGAAATAAGCATTAAACCACGCACATAGATTGCACGCAGGCCTCTGTCAACGTAGCACACTCCCACTCCGCCGCTCATTCATCTCGTGTTGCAATTTCCCTGCTTTTAAATGGCTAAAGTTTCCCATAAGAGATTCGCTTGTAAATATATTAAACACTTTATAATGCCATGCTTCACCTGCAGGTTGTACCTTCGACGCACTGCACGCACGCAGAACTGGGGACCGAAAAGGCTGAACGAGTTGCCTAAGTTGATACAGTAAGTTAGAACCGAAACATGAGTTTTATTCCTTTCAGTTCTACGCTTAGGCCACGGTTCCTGCAGTAACGTAAGGGAAGCTACACAGAGCTCAGACAGTCTGCTGCGTTTTCCTGGCAATTCCTTCTTAAATGGACAGTGGTTGTTTGCATCTCCCTTCCTGTGGGTGCAGTCTGAGATCACCGTAGCAAGGCTCAAACTAAGCGCTCAAGGTCAGCGACGTTTTTGAAAACTTTCCCTGAAACTGTCCTCGTTTTCAGGTTGAAAGCAAATACTGGCTTCCCCGTGCCCCGGGTGAGGCCGAGGTGCTGCAGTCCCCGACGTGGGTGGGTGACCCCCCTCTCCTCGCCGTACCGCCAGCGCGTTACTCCACCTCTGGGTGAGAGAACCGCGAGAGCCGTGCTCTGCCCTCGCGCACCAGCAGAGGAACGGCTCTTTCTTGGCGGAAAACATGCACTTCTAAACTTAACAGGGCCCATGCGGTGTAAGCCGAAGACATCGGCATCGATACTGATGGTTACGTGACCTGGGCGAAAACATGCTTGGTTTAGAACTAAAGATAAGAAATGCTGCCTGAATATTGGCTGTTAATTTAATGTAAGGGATAAATATAGCCTGGGACCTAACAGACCCTTCTCTTACCCTTCCACCAGTAACTCCCTCAGCTCTCCACACAGGTGGATATTCTGTCTTCTTGAAACAATAATCACATGGGTGAGTTTTCCAGCAGCTTTTCAAATGATTGCAAAACTATTTTGCAAAGTAAGCCGGAGGAATATGTATAAATGGCTTTCAGTGCAGCATGACCTTTAACGCCTAGCAGAAAAAAAATACATTCCAGTGAAAATCAACAATTTTACAGTCAGATATGAGCATTGATTTGCTCAGCTGCTGGTGGTGGATCACCCACAAAAGAGTTTGGAGGGTCTCTGTGTAAGACCTGGGAAGTTAGGATTAGAAATGTGTCTGAGTTAAGAGTTTTAAGCAATTAACTCTGCAAGCACACAAAAGTGAAGCACAAAGAAACACTAATGGAAGAGATCATTAATGCAATCCGTCCACATTCTCCATCTATACACTCATTACCTGCTGACAACACCAGTAGGATTTGCCTATATGAGGAAATGGACCAAAACAGCTATTGCAGAATAAGCCATTCTTCAATAGCCTTCTGTTTGTTCCTGTGTGGACACTGTAGGAATAATTAGCGCACTTATTCTGCTCGAGAATAATCAGCTCGCTAATTAAGTATCTTTTATTCCAAAACACTTTGTCCACAAGGGGAGCTATTGTGAAATAGCTTGTGCTCCTCTGCTCAATTTCCATGTGTAAAAAGGACGTGATCCACGCTGCTGGAATAGCCGTAGCCTCGGACTCTAGGAACAAATCAAATTATAGACAAGTCCAGGTTCTCCCATCACTCAGGCTGGTTTGTTAAAGTAAGTGAATACACAGAGTTGTTGTGAAAGCAGAATTCAGCTGTATGGCAATGAGTAAGCTCTTCTTTTAGAAGCGTTTCCTTTATAAAATGATTTTAGTCAAATTTCTTATTACTGGATTTAATGATTGTAGTGTATAGAGGCTGACATGGTAGATGAGACTTTGCCCACTCTTTTGCAAAGTGTGAAACGCTGAAATTGGATGAGCATGTAGTGTAATTAGCTAATTTGATGGGGTAGCTTTATCCAGTCTGTATGTTTAGAAACACCACTGATCTAGCAGTTTTTTTGTAATGCAATGCAATTAAACTGAAGACCAATATGCCTAGACAGTGACCCCACAACACTGTTAAAAATGAAAAATGGAAATGGTAGTGTCAGATCTTACTAAACTGGGAGGAGAGTCCCAATACTCTGGTCTATCTACTGCTCCCCCTTTCAGCAGCCCAGCATGTCAACTTTGCAGAAGCAGACTCAAATCTCTATTTCTTCTTCTTTTTTTTTTTTTTTAATCTTTGCATTTTATCAAGGGAAATATAACCATATCTGAAGAACCAGTCCCCTCCTTTCTACTCAGGGAATGGCAGAATAACACACTGGAAAAAGGGGATAAAAGCCATTTTCTCTCACACCACACATGATTTGGCCCAATATATGAGAAGTATAATGCTCGGACAGCAAGGCTGTGTAATATCCTATTTTGTGAAACTGGATACAAGATATTTACCTGCAATAAATAATACTCTTTTCCACTTCCACGTTTCAAACAGGTTGCACTGTCTCACCATCCACCCTCTGCCTTTGTCCCACTAAAGGGAAATCAAATGCAATTTGGGATATATTTCAAAGTAAGTAGCGCCATTGCTTAGCATGTAATTTCAATAACATTTGTAACGGTCACGGGATATGATTTGCTAAGGTTATACCAATCTCTCCTGTGTCTGGCTAGGATCTAGGAAGTTGTCTGATATTTCTCAGAAGACATGCATCACCTTGAAGCATTCAGTCCCCTCTCACAGTATTATTTTGCTATTAATTCATCAGCTTTTGATCTTGAAGTTTATTTAACCCAAGATATACCGTTAACTAATAGATGCTCCAAATCTACTACTAATAAAATTTTCTGTAACATGTTGAAAATTATGATATAATAAACGTGAATGTAATTTAGTCAAACACAGGATTCTGCATAGAAAAATTATTGTTAAATAGCTTCTTAGCAGAAGAAAATATAGACATATAGAACACATCTGTAGCTCCAAAACCTCTGCTGATGGATTTATTTTCACTTTACCAAACTAATAGAACAAATTTGATTTGTGACAAATAACATTTGTCTATTTAAGACTCATAAGACAGCTTTTTGTTGCTAGTGATTCCCATAATAAGTTTTTCCTCAATTAAAGTTTCTGTTCATTTACAAGATGGATGCAATTAGAAATACAAGATGTTCAGTATTCTCAGCTCAGACTCTGTTATTATCTTGTGTTTCTCATGTGCTACTGGGGCTGTTCTACCCTGAATTGAACTAGATTATGATTATTAGTTAAGAACTGAAAACACCGCCACTTTTACTTCTTTCTGTGAGTTACTTTATAAATAAATACTTTCAATTACAAAATTGTTCCCAAAGAAATGGGAATTATGTCAAAAGTACCCCACTGCTGCTGTAACAGTTTCAGATTTATTGAATCCTGCTCACTGTATTACAATTGCTCCTGTTGTTTTACCTGGACTGCAGCAATACCAGACTCCAGCCTTGTATTTCATAATGTTTCAAACCATCTGGGACCAAAAAAAAACCCCTCAACATTCTTCTATCTTCAAGCTTTTGATTAGAATCAGAATCGAAACACTAAGAAGAGATTTTTAAATGTCCCTTTCTCATTCCCATAGGTTCGTAAAAGCCACGCAGCTACATTTCAGCTTTACAGTTATCTCAGATTTTACAGGCAAGGGTCTAATTTTATTTTATTTATATTTATTAGAGCCGACTCTAGCATAGTGGCACAGGCGATACAGCTGAATGAGGCAGATGAGGGAAGAAACATGTTTAGCATTAAAACGATGCCGAACTTGGAGAGACATACTTCCCCATTTGCAGCTATCCTACAGCTAGCGTTGTGTTCTTAAAGTCGTTCTTATGAGGAAGTTTCATATCAAATTTCTTGATCTTACTGTCATAAACATTAAAGTGCGAATACAGGCTCCAGGTATGGGCTTTACCACTGTATGAAGGCATGCTGAAAATTCAAATGTTTGGCTAATTTCACCATCCAGTTGCTTTAGTACTGGGACAGTCTCATTTCTTTTTCAACACAACTATTTCAAAATGAAAGCAATATGGTGATACCTTCCTTCCTTATATCTACACAGACCTTTGCAGTCAGATTTTGCCTCAGTGTTTTAAATTACTACTTCTTTCCTTTCTGTGTACATTTATGTACACCTACCAATTCTAAGGGTTTTACACTATAACTAGCTCCAGTAGACACTTCTGGCGCACCAAGAGTAATCCATGGCTTGCTTTATTTTTACCTTTTTTTAGTTTGGTTTTTTTTTTTGTTAAGCACTCCATATGTGTATGCATGGAAGAGGGGGAAAACCTGCTACTGCTTAGTTCTTACCCATTCCAGCACCTAGTGATCTAAAGCCAAATACTACCCACCCATTTTAATTGTCTCACTGAGGTCAAAGGGATTATTTACTTGTTTAAACTGGTCCTAAATAATAAGTAAGAGAACTAAATGATACTTAGAGATTGTTCCAAAACAATATAAACAAAACCAGATCAGCTGTCTCGCCAGTTGCTCACATGGAGATTCCAGAAAAGCTATCCATAACACATCAAATTCTTCCTTTTTATTTTCATTCTTGACAAACTATTCTTTCATGAACACAAGGGCAGGAAAAATCAACTGCCAGATGGTGAGCTAGGGTATCAGCTATTGGATCCAACAGTACACTGAAAGCAGCCAACATGCTCAAGGAAAGACATTTAAGAATATCTGAAAGAAAAAGCTCCCAATTTCTGAAAAAAAGTAAAATAGAATAAACAAAATGGATAAGTGCAAAGTGTGTCCACAAAGAAGATCACTGCGTAAGCCGAGATCAGAAGAAAATGGAATAGATCCAAGAGAGCCATTAAGACAGTGACTTTTATTATAAATTACATATACAGAGCAAGTCCTGCAAATAACAAGCTTTTCATGCCAGGAGGACAGAGAGTCTGTATATAAATTTATGCTGAATTTGTCAGAGGTAGATGACACCTTTGGCTTTTCTGACATTCTTGTCCCTGTTCTTCACTAGTATTCCCTTCCCAAAGTGCTTTCTGTGTTCCGTCCCTTGCCACCTTTGCAGATGCATTCAGAGTGTTACACATTACTGAGATTAGCCCTCCATGAGATCCTGGCAGTTTAGAACAGCCTCAAGCAGAGAAAGAGATAAACACATATTTGTATAACTATGAAATGCCTCAGTTGAAGGTAAGCAAAGAAATTAGACTTGGAGAGTTCATAAGGGGAATGCAGATCATAAAATCAACAGACTCCCTGAGATAAAAATAATGACCAAACACTTTAAGCCTGTAACACACTGAAGATCATACAAAATGAGCTTGGCAAAGCGTACATGGAAGAGTCATTTGCAAACACCATACCATGCTCAGATCAGGGAACCATTCCATATAACCTCACTGATTTCAGGATTTGTTTTATGATAGGCTACGTGATGAATTTACAAATACACATTCAAATCAGACCATAATGTAATATCTATTTACAAGCTGGACTCCTTTCCTTTTTTATTGTCTTACCAAAAACCAGCTCCCTGTTTAAGATTTAAAAGGGCTTTAGATTTCCCTATTGCGATTAGAGGCTCTTAAAATTATTTTTTATTCCCACCACTCAAGAGTAAGCAGTGTCTTCGGACACCGGTTTTCCTCCATACCACCACCATCAAACCAGAGTAACTCAAACTGCAATAGTATCACTCTAGACATTCACTAGTCCAACCAAGACTTTAACCAAACATTTGGCCTTTAGAAAATTGGGTGGTTCATTGAAAGGTTTTGAACATGACGGGTGCAACAAGAAGATACCTCTAGACTGCGACAATAAGAAGTTTGAGAAGGATATCAACTTCATACAGGAATCCCAGTTCTGTCTCCTGAATGTTAGAGAAAAACATTCTCTGAGGGCAGATTATCCTGTAACTATTGATGGTAGAGTTATTTTACTTTTCTCTGAAGCAGGGGATTCTGGTTCCTCCCAGTCATTGGACTAAATGGACCACATGTGAAATTACAAGGAAATAAAATGGGTCCTTGTATGCACCACTGTTTTCATTTATGGACCTAACAAGAAAATGACCTTGTAAAATTACATTCTTCCAGTCGACATCTAATACTATTCACTATTCTTTGTACAGTCCAAATCAAAGAACAGCTGATGTGCAGATGTCCCACAGATTTATTACCGTCAGAGAATAGGGAGGGAACAAGGTCCATTGTTACACCCTTCTACTACTGCACACAACTGCGGGAGGACAGAAGAGGCGAGGGAAAAGCAGGACCATGGCTGGAATTCACCCAGTGTTTTGGCTACCAGAACTGGCTGACTACACCAGCGGAAAGATTTTTCATCCCCTGAAGTGGAGCAGCAAAGGGACAACTTCTCTGGGCTGCCAGGACACCTAGTAGGGCTTCTGCATTTTGAGACATGATTCCTTGCGGCAATATGACTGAAGGGATGCGGCTCCCTCCAGCACAGCGTTCTGCTTAAATGCAACACTGAGCCCTGGAAAAAGATATTAACTCATTCTTCATCTGAGCTGCCAAACGTACCAGGAATACCTGGCAGCAGCTCCCTGCCACGCTGCCAACCATTCTAGGTACACAGCCGGCTATTTCAGTGATTTCAGAAGAACTCAGAGGGTTTGCAGCACAGCAGCAACAGCAGCGAAGGAAAAAAACCAACGTTTGATTTCGTTGCACAAACATCTATCCCAGACCAGAGTTAAACCCATTCAGGCACAAACGTCCAGAATTAACTAACGACCTGCACAGCCCAAACCCAGGCTCAACTCCCTCTCTAAATCAGACAATTAAACAGCCAATACCAAGCAATTTCCTCTCCTATTCTCAGAATATTTTATGTTCACGTCACAAGCAATCCTGCATAGCCTTGATAAGTATATTCATTATTTATGGTCTACCATAATTATAGTGGGTACTAATAGCTTAGCCTGCAGGAGGCAGTGTCATGGGTGGAAAGCAGAACTTATCAGTGCTAATGAACTTTTGCAGGGGATTTGGAAAACCTATGATTTCTCTTAAAAACAAGAAATGCAAAATGGCAAGAAGTTCAGTAAGAACATCTGATCTAGGGTAAAACTGGGGAAGGGTGCCATCAGTTTTGAAACATGAGCTTTTACCCTCAAAATATTTCCCTCCAAATAAGAGCTGCAGCCCTTGTTTTAGCTTCTACTTATACGGTGTCCATGCTCTCAGTTCTTTGCAAAAACTTGCACAGACTGCACTGGCATTTCTTAATAGCAAGATATTTAAGTAGAAGCAAATGCCCACCTTCAGCCTAGAGCTAGCTACCACCCACCGGTAGCATCTAAACAGCCTGCATTTTATGTTGAAAAAAACAAAGGGGATGAATCTGGGCGGAGATATCTCTTCATATTTTTACTAATGCAATTTCAGCGAGCAAAAATCAGGAAAATGGCGGGTATTCATACAAACAGCATCGTTCCTATCGGTGTATATAGGCCCAGTGACATCTCTAGGATTATACAAGGTAAGAAATGTTAAGGTCCGTCAGTGTAAAGAAGGCAGACGGCTTCAGACAACATGGGACCCTGTGGCTATGGCAGAAATGGTGCGCATCAAGAAACTGGCAATACCAGTAATGTTCCAAATACAATCAGCTTTGAACTGGATTAGTGAAGAGAGGGATGATAAAAGAATAAAAGAGACAGTCAGCAAAGGCTCTTCACCGAATGCCAGACAAAGTTTCAGCTTTTTTTTTTTTTTTTTTTTTTTTTTTAGTCTGCTAATTTGTGTTTATCGGCACAATGACAGGTTGGGCATGGAAAGATACTCAGAACTTAAAAGCTAAAACTGGACTGTCTACATTTCGTTCTCTTTTTATTAACCATCAGTGAGTATTCTGCACAGACACAGCCCATGAAAGTAATAATAGAGAGAAATTAATTAGATGACTGTATTTCAATCATGGGGTTTTCTTGACATTTTATAGCAAAGGAATGCAGCTCAAGCAGTTTGTAAGTGACAGCAATGCCATGAAATTGCACTACAGCCTTGATAATTATCCTCTTCATTATTTTTATAATATATAAAGAGATAAAGTACAACATTCCTCTTTCATTTTATAATAGTATGCCGTATGATGGAAGCAGCTGAAGGAAGATGTTTGTTTTACAATGTTACAATTTAAATCTAGTGACAAGAAGTATCACATTAATGCTGCACAGAGAAGAGCACTACAAGCAGCCATCCTTTATAAAATTATTCTATGCAAACCGTAAATATATGGGATAAATAATATACCCCAAACTTTTTCTCCTTTCTCTTCCCTTAATATTCAAGAAATGTCAATGACAACTCACTAGAAGAAAAAATATTAATCTCATTTACATAAATTTCCTTCTTTCTTAAAAGCTAGTATCCTCAAAGCTTATAAAAAGATTGATGACACAGAAAGAGTTGGTCATTTCGTTTATAGAGCAGTGCCAAGCGCTTCTGCACTACACAAGCCCAGAGAATTAACAGAAGTGGGAAGAGTGCTCTTGGCTCCAGGTGGAGACACTGAAGGAGTAAAGGTCGTATCAAGCATTATGGATAATTTTAATGAGGGAGAGTAGCAGTAAAGCAGTAACAATTCCATAACTTGGCAAACTATTTTAAGACAACGTTCAGAAAATGTAGGTAGGGAAGTCTCAGCTGGAACACAGAAAACATGTACACGGAGATGAGAAGTTACCATTTCCCTGTCTACCGCAGTGTCAGCTCAACTTGGTATATGAAGAACAGAAGTCAGCTCTGGATGGCTACGAAAGAAGTCAGTCTGTTACCTTAGTAAAGCAGAGTTTGAAATCAGGATAACTTCAGGAACAGCAACTTTGCAGGCAGTTTCAGCAGAACCTGCCAAATTAAGCCTGGAGAGATATGAAGCACTTAAAGCAGCTGTGGAGGACTGGAACCTCCCATCTCTGAGCGTGGAGTCAGGATACGCTCTTGTGCAACTCCGATACAAAGTAAAATTTATTCAGTTTAGGCAATATCAGCTTCCTAGTCTGAATTAGTTTTTCCTAATAACATGATAATACATGCTTCCTTCTTCAAATTGCCTGGCTCCAGCAGAGGAGCTGGATTTTTAATTTACCAGCATAACTTTAGAATGTCTTTCCTCAGTCATTATAAGTAACACCCAAAAAGGAAGATGGCTTTTGTATAAACTGAAAATCCATCAGTAACTTTATCATTTTTTCGTATCACAAGAGGAACGTGAGACCATGATATCGTGAACCTAAACGGGAATATTGTAGCCATGGAATGCAGACTTGGATCATATTTGCCACAGTATAAGGACATTAACTTCAGGGTGTCTGACTGAGGCTCATTTTTTATTATCTTCATGACATGCATGTATGTGGGCACTCCATGCCACTTATCATATCAGTCAGTTTCCCAGAGGTTTTGCTGTACTCAAGCTTTAAACAAATCTGTTAAAACTTTGTGGGAAAAAAACCCCAAACAGAAATATTCGTCTGTGTATTCCTTTAAATATACCTGACAGCTCTAAGTGCTTTAGCAATACATATACTTTTGCAATGAGTTTTGGGTAAATCTACAACTTCAGCCATTCACCCACCCGTTCCTGTGTCGCACAGCCCAGCTGACCCTATAGTTTCCTGGAAACATGGACTTTTGGGGCAATGCCCGCTCTGCCTTGCTTGCCTCTACAGCACAGGAATACAGAACATGGGGTAGGCAGGGTGGTCCCGCGAAACACATATCGTACATCTCACCTGTGCACCCACAGCACTGCCAGTGCATTCTCTGCATATACCCCACGTGCGAGACAGATCTGATGCTTCCTCGTTACCAAAGATTCACGGTGTACGTGATATAGGGCCAGTCCACACGTATGCTGTGAGTACAGAATTGTCAGATCTCTTGTGCACATGGAGATCAGCTCCATGTTAACACCACATCTCAGACATAACCACCACCGCAACCTTTCCTGGTGACACAGCCTTTAAATGTATCTCAGGTCAACCTTATCGCTAGAGGAAAATACTTTTCTGTTCTACAACACACTATGGTTATTCAAGAATGTTCCGTTCAGTCCCATATATACCCCAGGCAGCCATTTTCATTGTTTTCCAATGGATCAGAGCAGACTATGATATTTTAGGGCACACAAAGAATAAGGCAATACCAGCTTTTGATCCCGAAGAACAAAAGGCCTGCATTAACCTATGTGCAACGACAGGAGAGCTGACAAAATGGGGGGGAGAGGGAGAGAATCTGTCAGATCTTTGAAGTAACCCAAGGTCAAAAGTTTCCTCTTAAGAATATATGAGCGATGTGAACCTACTCTACCCAGGAAGCCACCTCACAAGGTAAACATTTTCAGAAGACAAGTCCTTGAAACTCTTCATAGTGTCAAAGGTTGAAATGAGCAAAGTGGTGGCTGGTTTAAGGCATCTCTCCTTTGAAACGTCCAAACTTCCTTAATTTTCAGAGATATTTTGCAGATAACACCAACAAAAGCCGCTTGGTGTATACAAAAAGAGCCCACACCGTTGGAATAAATAAAAGGATTCAAGTCAAGCCTCAAAGAGAAGAAAATCCAACACAAAGCACTGCCCCAAACCCTCCCCTCCCCCCAAGTCAGACACTTCTAAAAAATTAATGCGGCTTGAGTATCCAAAAATGTGAGCTATCAAAATTGCCCATTAGAAAAGAATGAGAGAGTGCTTTAGAAATAGCTGAAGCATTGAAGACCTTTCCACCCATCAGGTGTTCATTATTTGCTTCAGCTGAATTGCCAGAGCAGCTTCCATGAACTCGCCAGTGTTAAGCCGCTCACGGCTCCAAGCAGTTTGTGCCGAGAGGCTAAAGCTTGCACTGAAGCTGACAGCGAGTGCTCGCACGTATCCTTTTAGCAATTTAGCAAAGAGTTCGTGATAGTTACCTGAAAGTAATCCAAGACATCCTCCTGTTTAAATTTGTAGAATTTTCTTGCCTTTATGCACTAACTTAAGAAAATTAAGACCTATAGGAATGACACTATATCAACACTTCCAAGCAGTTGTTACCTAAATACGCATACATTGTTTTCATGTGCTCAGACCAAAGTTATTATCTTCACTTTTTCATTGCTAATTCAACAGGATATTAAGCACATGAAAAGTTTTAAGTACACAGGTAGGATCATTAAATTAGGCCTATTCACACAGGTAATACAGCTTCACGCTGACTTAAGTACCTAAAATAGTACCTACAATTAGAAAAGAAACAAAGAGAGGAAGCTTCTAAAAACGAGAGCTTGAAGGGACGCAAAGCATACAGCAGATGCATTGTCAGATTTCTTCGTACAGAGGCACTATTGCAACGGTGTTGTTTCTTCAAAGAGGTAGCCCCTCAACAACATAAAAATATACACATTTTCAAACACAGTGAAATATTTTCTAATATGAACATCCTAAAAAGGGGAAATCAATAAATGGCATGAAAAACTTCAAAGACGGACCTCCTGTCAATGACAGAGGTTCTTCAGCGATGTAAAGTCTTTGAAGAAGGACTCCCAGTGCTGGGAAACCTTTGAAGTGACAGAAAGCAGACATTTATAATTACAGAAAGGTGCGGTGTCCAGCAGAGATAGTAAAAAGATATAACCGGGGTATGTGTGGGGGAGGTTGAGCGGTGGCTTGGGCCCTGAGTGACCCTGTTCCCTTGAAGCCTAAAAGCCTGCAAGGTCAACTCTATATCCATATGAAAGAGGCAATTTGTGAAATGGAGAGGTGGGTAGGGCTTAGAAACCAAATTACCACAGCTTTCACACGTCTAGCATCTGTTTATTAAACAAGGCATCTCTCTCTTTCCTACTACCCCAGATTCCAGCACACACATAGCCACACAGCCCGTTTTCACTTTGCAGCCTATAGTTCCCCCGAGGGGAGAGCTGGGCTTGTTATGTCCATCGGCTCGGAACTGGCTTGTACTATGAAGTGGCGTAGCACAACTTTACAGATATTTATATGTTTTTCATGAGTAGATCGCTCCTGCCTGAAATCCTTACTTCCCTCTTCTCCCCTGCTCCCTGGCTATTCTTTGATAAAGTGATATAGAAATCCAGAGAAGGGAAAAATTATATTCTGGAAGAAAACAGTCAGCTGTGTGGATTCTGGAGTTCTTTGAATTCTTGGCTACTTGAAAGGAAAAATGTGGAAGTTTAATTTATAGGAAGAGATTTTTTTTGTTCCCCCTCAGACTACAAGGTCAGTCTCTGCTGCGTTTTTGGAGCAGAACAGGGTCTGTCAATGCTCTGAGCAGTCTGAAAGCAGAAGGCATTTTAGCATGGTATTGAAATCTCACTAGTGTGTCCAGATGAGAGAGTTAACGGCTCACACTCATCCCTACCTTTCATATCTCCACAGGTCCTGGTTGTCCTAAAGCACAGGCCCAGCTCTCTTGCTTCTGCCCCAAAGATCATATAGCATCCAATATATTCATTTTTAGCTTCTTCCCTGTGACATGTTAGAAATACAACATTTACAGAAAACCTTCAGCATCCGATGCCAGACAAGATTTTATGTGAAGTTGAAATGAAAGACAAGCAAGAAAATCAGCAGATGCTGACACCTCATTTGAACTTACTTGGTCTTTCTCGTATGGCTGGACCAGGATCTGGAAGCAGGACTGCTTACAGTAGGCTGAAATGGGTCCTCCAGCTAAGACGACTCTATTCCGCCCTGGTGCGAGAAGGACACTGGAGCATCCTGTTCCTTAATGACCTATAACTCCACCTGTGAGCCTCAAATCCATACAGTCCTCAAGCAGGAAGAAAATGAACTACCAAAAAGCACCTCCTTTTACCTTGTACTTCCCTGCAGCCTTGCATAATAAGTACTTCCAAGAAAAGGCTGGTAGAAGATGGCATCCTTGTAACATTGAAATAAACATACGGACGATGATGTTTGGCAACTTTTACACGGCACATGGCATCCACGGATCTCAAATCCAGTGACTGACCCAGTTTATGAATGGGAAAACTGAAGTCCTGGACAGAAATTCAGGCTGGATCTGTAGAAAAACCTTAAAGTCTTTGCATAAACATACCAACATTTATTACTGCAGGAAATTCAGAGTAGACAGCATTGAGTCTATTTTTGTCTTTAGATAACCTTCAGTCCCAGGTTAAGGTCAGAACTAGAGAAAATAATACCAAAGTCCTATGCAGTCTTCAGAGAATTGCTGAAGGTTATTTTGTTGAACTCTTCTTCCGCTGGCCAGACAGCAACCATGTAATTAGGATAACTATGCAATAGTGTTTTTAAGGGAGCGCTAGAGAGAAAAACTCAAACTACAGTACGTATAAAAGCACTGTATGTGTTTTCTCATGCATCAACAATTTAGTTTTTCTCCTGTTCAGGAGGTTGGCCTGAAGGGAATAAGGGAAAGGAAATCACAAAGATTATTACCTTTTTATAACTATCTTTCTAAAAGTTATGGCATTGGCTACATGAGGTGCATAGTAAAAAGGGAAAAAAAAAAATCCTAAATACCAATGGAGAAACCGTATGGAAACTCAGAAGCAATTAACATGCAGACAAAATTTTTTAAGAGTAGTGATGAAATTAAGTATTGTTGCCAGAAGATGTTTACTACTTAAAATATCTTTCAGGTCTTTCAAAATATTGCTTGGAGGATTTGGCATGACAAAGAAAGCAGATGTCAGATAACACATAACACATCAAGAAAACAATAATATATTCTGAGCTTAAGAGTCCTGCTGGTGATATGGGACAAAAATACGCCTGGGCAATCTGAAATAGCTTTTAAATAAAACAAAACCAAGACAAATTTAGATGTTATTTTTGAAGTGACTACACATCATGTAAATTTTGTGCTACAAAAAGTTAGGCAACAAAGAGGATGAACTCAGGAAAAACTGACATTACCCTAAATGCGACAGATCAGTGGAAATTGTTTTCTGATGTGTAATATTCATCAGCCATGTAATATTCACTGATAAGATTCAGAACGTCTGAAGTATGGCACCTGGTCCTGTTCATACCATAGATGTTTAATGCCAGCATTTTCATAAAACAAGCACCCTAAATCCACAGCTGGGCTGATGCCAAAAATGAGGGTGCATCTTTCCAAACTGTGAAGCAAGGATACCTGCCTTATGGCTGCTGCATGATAATCTTTTTGCGTGCTTAGCAATATCATGTTCAGTGTGTTCCGGCACGTGACATGACGTGTAAAGCTCTCCACCCATTAAGATACCTGTCTTTTCTCCTATTCATCCGTCTTACTGGGATTCTTTAGGAGTCACATACCAGTTGTTCCTCACTCCCACATCGTGGATTCTAGGCTGTTTCTGTAGTCCTTTCAGCGGGGCACAGACTACCAAGAACAATGGCTTTTCCCCGGGTGGAACCAAGATGTGCCCTCTGCTGATGACTTGAGTTGCAGCAGCAGTATACCTTGGACAACAGCACAAGACCAGAGGCCATTGTACCATCACAGCCATTTGGGTAATGCCTCACATACAAATGATGCCAGAGGAAAACAGAATTATGTTTAGTGCACTAATTACACCACAGGGACATCCTCATGACATAGTAAGAAAAGGATCTAAGTGACCATATGTAGAGGAACCAGTAGCGAGGCCTTAAAAATGAGGACCAAAACACCCTGAATTTAATAACATAAAATAAACCGTGAGCAGACTGTACTGTCATTCAGAAGAGGGAGGCTGGAATACCAGTACCAGTATTTCTGGTAACTGGAAATACCTCCGGGCTCATTTCAGGGGCAGATAACTACTATCGCTTGTCTTACAGGTAACAGCAATTTGAACAACAGGCTCAGCTAGCAAATAAGATGGGCTATCTTATTTGTGCATTTAAAATAAAAAAATTGTCACATTTGGCCATAGTCTAAGGATCAAGAGAGAGAGTAGTACAGAATGACCCAAAGTTATATTCCTGGTTGATATTCCAGGTTTTTACTGTAGATGATAATAAGTTCAGTGAATTTGCCAAGATGTCATCTTTGTCATATTCCTTTTTACTGTTCTTTCCTTCTATTTTGCCTGAGAACACAAGAATCGGAGTTATGAAAAATGTATGCTGTTGTCAAGTACATACAAGTAATTTCTGTGAAGTGTTAACTAAGAAGGACTTATCTGCCAAAATTTAAGTATATGTTTGTTTTTAAGCACTTTTTATTTTCATTCTTCTGTGGGAATCATCAAAATATGATAATGTATTGTTTAAAATCTAAACTTCAAACATAATAACCTAACCTGAGACAGGACTAATGCTGAGAACTCAGTAATTCTTCTTATACCCATTGGATTTCAGGCACCTCTCAAGCTCCCAAATGCCTTTCAGCTCCTAGAGATGTCTCACAAAAAAAACCCCAACCAAACCAAAAAACAGACTTTTAATTTTTTTTCAAATATCAATTAGAATACATTGCTTACTTCATTAAATAACCTCTTCCAAACATAGGGGGGCTGCACATAATGAAGACTTAAAATGCTGTATTAGCAGCTGACAGCATAAATCTATGAAAAACAGACATTACGAAACTTCTCCAAAACAGATTCAACCATTATATTCAATTCTATCAGATAACTGTTAAATTTTAAAAATATCAATAAGAAAGAAGGGCATGGATCAGACCTCTAGAATTCTTTATGGAGCAAACCACAAACAGGAGAGAATCCCTTGCTCTGACGAGTGCACTATATTACAGCCTTATTCTGCAAATGGTGATGCATGTATGAAATCCAAAGTCAGTAATTGTGAAACTAATGTTATCAATATTAGTAGGATTAAATCTACTTTTGAATATTAACTGCTTAGCAGGATTGACCCGATACATGAAATAACAGAAAGGATGAAAGTCACCATGGAACAGAAAATGTTAATCAGTTTAGTTGCATGTTTCTCAGCACTTTTGCTGTTTCTGGCTACAGTCTGCGTGTCCTTTGTGAAAGACAACTGAGTGTTTGAAATGAAAAGCAATGGACAAGAATAAGACTTCAAAGACCACGGCATCAAGATTTCTAGGGCTTTCCATGAATCAAATATGAAATGGATATTCGGCTATTTAGCAGTGAAAAGGCAGCAAAATAACAGCATCATACTTGCACAAGAAACTCTGGGCAAGGAGCAAGACACAAATTGATTAGCGGTTGGGGCATGGACTAAGTTAGGCTTTAGAGAATCATAGAGCATCATAGAGTATCTCAAGTTGGAAGGGATCCATAAGGATCATCAAGTCCAACTCCCTGCTCTTCGCAGGACTACCTAAAACTAAACCATATGACTACCAAAAGAAATTGAAAAAAATTTTAATTGGGAATGTCTTGCAGAAAATGTCACGCTAGTTGTCATCTTATAACCAAATCTTAGAAGGTATATACACCTATATACTTCACACAGAAGTTCAAACAACACATTCATGAAAAATAAAGACATCAAGCTTGTCCAAGCACCCAGAAGTCAATATTATCTCTAACATACATTTTCTCACTTTACATTTTAAACTATTATAATGGCAAGAAAGTACATCTGAGGCTTGTCGCCAGCATGTGGATTTTTCCACATACCTTCAGCAGCTTACTTAGGGCTCAGTTCCACTGCCTAAACATGGCTCTGCATCCAACATATGGAGATGACAGATATGATATAGGACACACAGATACCAGAACTTTCTGGAATAGCAGCTTGAGGCCAGCACTACATAGTAAGGCTTCTTAAGTAGCACTAGACTGCTATGTGGAGAAAACTGAATGCTCCTGGCAGCCCATGGGATGTGGGGACCCAGGTCTGAATGCAAACCAGAAAACTCCTCGCAGTCCCTGTAAACACTGATGTGTTTTGTCTGCAAGTTTCCTTGGCACACCTTAAAACTTGCCCCTTAACCTTGGGCAGGTCAGTGCTTTGACCTCAGATCCACAGGTTAGAGGATGCACTACAGGACCAATCCAACAGGCAACTGTACATAAGCAAATTTCACCAAACATAGCAGCAGCTAAACGTTCCCTCAAAAACTTGGAGAATGAGGCTCACTGTCAGTCTCACTTCCTTAAGATGACAGCTCAACAGCCACTGTGTTTATGCAGGGTCTAAAGCATAGTAGCAACTGGAACGAGTTGCCCAGAGAGGTGGTAGATGCCCCGTTCCTAGGAACATTCAAGGTCACGTTGGATGGGGTTCTGAGCAACGTGATCTAGTTGAAGATGTCCCAGCTCATTGCAGGGGGTTTGGACTAGATGACATTTAAAGGTCCCTTCCAACCCAAAGATTCTATGATTTTATTCTGTGATTGCCTTCTGCAGTAAAGTGATGCCCAGTGAAGCACCCTAGCCACCAGGATTGTTTAGAATTAAGTGATTATCCACCCACAGATGTCTAAATCTTCTTACGTGCTTCTATGGAAAGCACAGGGGCCAGGGACATCAGTCTCTGGTGATGCCTGACCTCCAGGTCACCCAATACTGTGCTGCTCCCTGAGCTCCCAGTGCACTGATCAGCCAGACTCGGTCCACCCTGGCTGCAGGGTTACCCTTCCCTCCAAAACCAGGGTGCAGCCACTGTGTGACAAAAGCCTGGATCCCACATCATGCAGGAGTCAGATCACAGCCCAGGTGTGCACGTATGTCCTATAGTTCAGGTAACTTCCTATGGTCTTACCGTGGTCTTGGCGACGGTGATGACTGCTCTTCCTCAGGCGTGTTGGGGTGGGTGCAGACCCTAACAATTAGGAGCTTTTAGCTGCCGTGATGAGAAGGGCTGTCTATGACTCAAGGCAAAATGAATTCAATTCCCAGGGCTGCTAAATGACAAAGACTTCAGAGATACCACTCCTTCACTTTGAAGGATAGCAGGATACAGAACAGGAGGGGAAGAGGTGAGCCTCCTCCTAAAGGAAGGATGACTACTTAGAATCTATCCTCTGCTATTTTTTTTTTCCCTAAAGGGAAACCACATGGTCCGAAAAGCCACAGGGAAAAAGGAAAGCAACAAGGGAGCAGAAGATTGTTCTTACTTCTGTATGCTCGAGATTCCCTGCAAATACCAGGGATTTGTTATGTTGCAGGAAAACGAAGCATCTAGCTGGAACCCTCCTGCAGAAATCAAGGCCTGAAGTGTGTAGGTTTTTGACCTTAGCTGATTTTCAAGGGCATTTTTCTTAGCTCTTTTGCAAACTGTGTTATCTCGACTTCAGTGGCAGTATCAGTCTAAAATGGAAAGCACAAAATTCAGGTATCTCCTAGACTGTTTGCTTTCTCTTGTATTTTTCTATCAATATTACAATACAATATATACAGAGACTACCTTTAGGGGGTTTGGAATTAATCTTTTCAAATTGTTATTGTTTGGAGAGCATGCATTTTTCTAAGAATCACCTACCTCTCGTATTCATAAACTATGCACAGTATGGTGGGTTGGATAACATCAAAGGAAGCAGATCTTTTTCAGTAATACATCGTTATTCCTTAAATCAGCTTGAAGAGTATTTTTCAGCTCATTTTGATTTTTATGCTTTCTTTTTCCTGCTGCTTGATGTAAAACTGACAAAGTAGAACTGACAAAAAGCTGCAGAGAGATGCAAGCTCCCTAGTACAGAAGAGTAAACATTTCTCTTAACAGATGGAGTCATTTTCAATTTTATTATCATTAACAAACTTCAAAACTCTAAGCAAGTGGAGGAGCCAACAAGCTAGTGGGGTACTCCTGGATGTTGCTTTACTGCTATATTTTTACAGCTACTTGTATATTATCTCCAGGAGATCAAGTAAGTTAAGATAGTATCAGCTACTCGTACGGGGTCCTTGAGGCCTGCAGTCCAACACTTTGGGCCGGACTGCAGCAGTTGGGCCATGAAGGACAGGTCAGAGTTACTAAACTGTTATCACCCAAAACCCAGTATTTTCTGCCCCCCAGCAACACTGGACTGTGGTTATCGCTTGCTCTCTAGCACAAAAGAGCTGCATTTTCTATACAGAGCACAGATGACATTAAGAAAGCAAATATAGGTTGAAAATGGGACAGTAATGCAAAAACGGCCACTGCTGAAGCGGAGTGAGGAAACGCTTGGGGGAGCATCCCCCAGTCCGTGGGGGAGACCTGATGCCCAAGCTGGCAAAGCTGTGCGGCTAAACTTTATCTGCAATGAAGGACGAGCACAGGATCAATTCTTTGTCCCAGTCTCTACGAATCTTCCCCGTGCAAACCATCCCTGCCCTTTTCACAGCGTAGTCAAAGAGAAGGTTGTTACTCTCAGCCCACAATCTATTGTGAGTAATGCATGTTACGGAAAGCAGCATCATGCGGTGATGAAATAATTCTTTCAGTTAGGAAAATTACTGTAATTTTTTTTTTTTGGCTGTCCAGTCTTGTTCTGTCTACAATATGCTTATTTTTTTCTACTGTATAAAGACATCTAGCATTTGGAGGTGTTTTACATAAATTATTTTTGAGAGGAATACACAATGGTTTTTAACTACCACTGCATTTCCCGACTCACTGAAACTGGCCCAGATTTAGATATAAAAGCTCCTTGTACAATTTTTCCTTTACATTTTCTCTCTATTATTTTATACACTCAAGTAGCTGGTGGTAAATTGTAAACACGGCTAAAACCTGCAGAGATCCTTTTACAAAGAGTTTAAAAAGCCATTAAAGGTTTAAGCCACTGGATTATTAATTTACTTCAGCATTTGTGAGCTGTAAAACTGTAACTATAGCATTTTGTTGTCATGTGTAGCTTATAGACTTTACTCGTCATAAAAAGGATTTTTTTCTTTTTTCGCAACAACTTTTTGCTCCATATCGTTCAGCTACAGACTAATTTGCAAGAGCCTTTTGTTTGTCTGAAATAGGCAGCAATTTAATTTTCTTTTTGCTTCTTTAATGTATCAGCAGAATCAGATCCTGCAAATGAGTAAGGAATAATAATATCCAGAGAAAATTACAGAAATAAAGAGTAAATAATTCAGTGTTAAAGAAGAATTAATATAATGGGTTCACTCAGAAACTATCAGGATCATTAATGAAATTAAAGTATAACCCATACTAATTTAAAAATTCAGTTAAAGGCTACATTTAAAATTACTAAATGTCAGGGGAAAATATTTAAATTATGAAAATAATTATTATAAAGCTCTGACTGGAAAGTACCCATTTACACAAGTCGAAAGTCACCTATTGAGTTTATATGCATCAATATGCTATATTACTGAGCAGAAAATTAAGGCTAAAAATGGTTTAGTTCCATTTACTTTTAAATATAGTTATGATACAAATAAAGATACAAATACACTTTTACTGTATTTCTTGTATTAGCTCCATCTGACTTTTATGATAATGGCTTTTAAATTAATTTGATTTTCTGAAATACATACACTTAAGGGATAGATTTACTGACAGCACGTGGGGGAATGAGGGCATGATAGCAGCGTATCAGGGACAAAGCTGAACTGCTGCTGGGTTCTTTGAGTTCCCACCCATCATACACTTACATTCAACCCCACCCCACACCTCCCCATATATACAAATCATGTGAAAAGACAACTATCTCTGAGTCACTGACCGAGTTTTCTGTGCAAATACCAGTAACATTTTCAAACATGATGTTTAACAACTAAGAAAGATTTTGTGACCATATGTTAAAAGGAGGTTGGCAAATAGTTAAACTCTGAGAAGGGGGCCTGGAAAATCTACTACCAATGAGAGACTAAAGCAGCTGAAGACATGATTAATATATGTCAGGATCACAAGGTGACATCTCCAACCCATGGATGCCTTGACCGATCTTCAATAGAGAAGAGACAGGATTTTACCCACATTTTATGGGAGTTTAGGAAAAAAAGTTTGCAGACAGAAGTAGCACCAGTTATTTGATATGAGTCATCGAATAGCTGAAGCTACAAAAGCTTCCTTTACCCAATAACTGGGGATTTCCTAGCCACTTGAAGTCTATCAATCAAGTTTTACTGTCTTCACTAAGTTCATACAGTTCAACCAAACCCAGCGTATCTAATGGAGAAAGCAAGCCAAATTCTAGGGCATGGTTATGCAGAAAGTCTGAGCAAATTTCTTCAATCCTTTCTTTTAGATAGAGAGTCCAATTCTGATAATTAATTCATATTATAGGTATCTATTGTGCCCCACTGACACAGCATCGCCAAATTTTAAATCCTGGAAATGTTACTGATAAATCTACTTTCTTCCCTACTGGTCCCATGTCTTCCCTACTTATGTTTATGTTATTCCCCATGTATTTCTTATTTGCCCCTATTTGTCCTGTGCACAAGGACAAGAGTGGGAGAACTGAAGTTGGCAGAAAAGGAGTTGAAAAGACAATATCCTTCTGGATTTTTGTACAAAATCAATCCAATGAGGACAATAAAGTAAATAACCCTTCGTGTTAGGCCATTGTACCGTTGTTATGGTACAAGATGCGTTGTACCTACCCCGTACCGTAGTCCAGTTGCAAACAGTATTTGCTGTCAGTGGCAACCTTCTGGCCATCTCCAGAGTTCTTCCACAATTACAGTGAATTGCTAAGGCACCAAAAACCAGATGATGAAGTCAGTAAACACGTACAATTTGAAGTAGCTCATTGACCTCAATGGAGTTATTCCAAAGTTAGAACAGCAAAACTACAGCCAGAATACAGATATTCATGACAAATTACTGTAAATAATATCTTTCAGATGTTTGGATAGACTCTCTAAAGCTTCTTCTAATACAATCAAATGAATACTCCTGGTCAATCACAGCACTATTAAAACACACAATCAGAATGGTCATGGTCTCTCAAATATAATTAATTTTGTCCAGTTTGTGAAAAGAAACATTTTGGGAGAGAAGTGAGAGTTGAGAGGGGTTTTGTTTTGGGGTTTTTTGTTGTTTCAGGTGACCTCATGATTTGTTTCCAAACCTGGAATAGTCTGTTCTCTTCCTTTAAAAACAAACTGGAAAAAATGTGGCTTTAAAAACAAAAACAAATCTGCAGAAAGGCTTTGCTGAGTGTATTTCCCCTTCATTCTATTCGAGATGATCAAACAGTAGGTTTTCTTTTAAAGTATTCATTGGCTCTTTTATAGCCACTATAGTCAACTGTATTTAATGTACTTTAAAGCTGAATAAAAAAAAATGTGGAACAGAAGACGTAAAGGAAGAGAAAGGGCTTCACCCCAATACAGGACATCTTCTGGTCAAAAAATATTTTGCTGTCCAGGGAAGTCTGCTGCTTCAATTCTTCGATGGCACTTTAAAGAAAAAAATTATTAACACAAATGTATATACACACACAGACACACAAATACCTCTTGAAATGAATTATTAATCCCCCCTAGTAATTTAGTGATATCAGTTACTGAACTATTTTGTCTGCCTTTTTGTCAGGATGGGACCCTAGCCCAGTTACGTTAAAGTTTTACAGATGCAACTTCCATTAGAAGCAGTGGAGGCAAAAAGAGAGACAGACAACGGGAAACAAAAACACGTATTTTCTGTGCAACATGCAAACCTAGCAGAACACCTCACTTGAAGCTGATTTTTTGAAATGTAACTGTGCAAAACACCAAATGCAAACCCAAGACTGTTAGGTAAATCACAGCATCTCCAGTCCCTGACACAATCAGGGAGCAAGCAGAGCAGGGCAGGAATCAAAGAGCAAGTGGTTTCTTTGTGCACAGATCCAAGCTCTTCCTCGCCAGCGCTCAGCTCAAATCACTCTTGCTTTCTCCCTCACTCTCTTCGCTCTGTCCCAGAGCAATATTAGCAGTGATTCTGCAGGTAACACTTTGGCTTTTCGTGCTGGTCTCTCACTGCCCACGGCCCAGCTACTCACAGGCACGCTCCTGTCAAACTGCCCAGCAAAATCCTTCGTACGTATAAACAGAGCTTCTCTCTGACCTGCCATGTGGCTTGTCTTTTGCATTGTCAATTTGCAAACAATTCCGTTTTTTACTCTAAGTATGAGTTTTCTTATCTCTTCTCTTCACGCTGCACTGTCAGGTAGTTGTCAGAGGCTGCTTGCTTTGAAATCTCTGTCCTAACGATGATGCTTGAGAAGAATATAACCCCTGGCAGCTGTGTGCACGAACAGCCTGAAAGCAGACCTTAGAACAGAAAAATATGTAAAGGGAGAGCTTATGAAATCTAATGAGAAAACAGATATTGCATTTAAAAAAAATTAGGTCATATAGGCCTCACAAAGAATCGAGAACTAACATTTTTCAAAAGCTCCAGGTTATTTTTTAAAATACTGTTGGAAGCATATATGATTTTGATCTCATTAACCAGAAAGGTATGAAGCACAGTTTAACTTGCTTTAGAGGCACTGCACTGAACTGCTCTTTTAGCCAAAATCCAGGAAGGGCTGCGCAGTAGTTCGTGAACTTCTCCTGGGCTCTCTGGTTACTTCATTAATTCCTACCTGAGTTTACTGGTGGACGAAAGGAGGGAACCATGCGGCTTTGCATCAGGCCTCACATAATTCCTTGACTTTGTAAAGCTTCCACTGGATCTGAGTTCAGGGGCTTGCAAAGGTCAAGGCGGCATTTTATGCGAAAGAGGTGGCCTATAAGTAGGTGACAAGCATAAATACCTGCTAGGAAGGTGTATAATTTCAGAATGGGTAGGGGATAAAATAAGTCAGAATAACAGAACTAACCGAAGAAAAGCAAAACTCAGTCAAAAGATCACAGGTGAACAAGTGTGACCATTTAGTGTGGGTTCACTTCAAACCAAAACCAAATGAACCAGCAGACAAGTCATCTGAAGCAAAAAATGCCTGAATAAAAAGTAAAGAAGCAAAGTATAAAATAGCAGCTGCAAAAATTACTGAAATGTGGGCTCCTTCATGAAAATTAACACCACCATAATGCTAATAGATATATAACACACAGGAACAGTTTGTGCATTTGCAGTAGATCAATACAGACAAGAACTCTCTTCTCCTTGCTTTAGCAACATCAAAATAATGACTTATAATAATGCTGTTTACCAACCTCAATGGATGTACAGTATACCAAATATTGCTCTGCCTCACTGTGAAACTGCCTACCTTCCTCCTTGCCTGCGTCTCATCCAGCCCAGACTTTCTTCTCTGCCCCAGCCCACAACTACTGCTGCTTTACTACCAGCAAGACTCCAGCACATCCTGACCCCAGGATTTTACTATGGAAATTTTTCTCATTCCTGTATGTCTGGCCTTTTCTTGTCTCTTTGAGCTCATCTTTATCATAGTCCCACTGTGACAGTCCCCTATCTACAGGAAGTCCTATTTCTACCACTACCCCAACTTGTTAGTGATTGCTGCCCTGAACCACACTAGATCTGCCATTTGTGAAGTTTCCCTCAATGTTTCTGTTCTGTCAGCAGCTGTTTCCTCCACCGATTTCACTGTTCGTTTGGCTTTCTGTGCCACTGCCCTCATGCAAGGAACTCCTTGACAGCTTACTAAAAGAGGCTTTTTTTCCAGACCACCGTAACTCGCAGACTCTCCTGCTGCCTCATTCCTCTAGGGACTTCAAAACATAGCAGGCATCTGACTTCCCTAATTGCCCTGTCATAGGAAAAAAAAAAAGCAAAAAAAAAAAGCAAAGACCTTTCAAACTGCTCATAACGTTACCATCCAAGGGGAGTAGTCAAGTTCCTATTGTCTGAACTGTTTAAAACCAGACAGTACAAAGCATCGCACAGGACACATGGGGAAAACCCAATACTGACCAGGGACTAAACTTGGCAACCTAAAGGTGTTTTTTGTCTCCACTTTTTGTGATATCCTGAAGTGCTTTCCCGCACTAAGGTACAAATTGGCATTTGAAGATGAACCTTTCTTCCAATCTAAATAATGGTTCGAGGTTACATCACGTGACTTTATTTCCTTACCTTAGGTATCCATCTGCAAGTATCAATTCAATTATCCTTAGTGGTTTTATTAGTTATTCCTCTAGTACCTGGGGAGGTTCTACTTGGTTTCCGGCTCAGTGTACTGGAGTGATTCAGCAGAGGTCATGGGAGCAAAAACACAGCTCTGCAGCCACCTCAAGTCTTAATTCTTTTAAAAATTGGGTCTCTCCAAACTATATGCTAACTGCCACAGTGCTGGTCACCTCTCAAATTCTGTTCTGTCTTCTATGCCAAATGCAGATGAATTGGCATGCTTCCATGAGAGGAGACAGGAGAGCGCTGCTGAGGAAGGCGTGGGGAGCATGCACATTTGTGTGCCACATGGGAATGCAGATGCCTAGCAAAGCACAGAGGAGAATGAGTGGAGAAGTCAGGATCCATAACCAAGCAGCACCTTTTCCTCTCATGGAGAAGGAGGGCAGGAAGAATGTCTCCAGGGTCTCTTGGCTCCACAGTCCCTCGATGACCAGAGAGGTGCTTTCTTCACACATGTACACCTTCGGGGTTTAGCCAAAGTACTTGTCCTGTGGCCAGAGACGGGTTAGACTTGAACCCTAAACTGGTCCTCAAAGCCTTCCTTTTACTGTTTTAAACCCTAGTATTTACTTTAATAAATATCTGACTCGACCACTTTCCAGGCCCCTCTGTTCATTTATGTACCAGTTTTAATTTTTTCTCTTAGAAGAGTTTCAGCTGCTGAAAAAACCAAACCAACCAAAAAGCCAGTGACCATGTGAAGGGGAGAGCAGGGCTAATATCCTGTAGCCTTTATACAGCTTCTGAGGCTCTGTGTAAATTGTAAGGCCTCTTTCTTGTTTTACAGCACACTGTTGGCATAGTTGGAGCAGGAATCTTGTAATGTCAGCTGACAGGACCCACACACGGTCATCGAAGCCCCAGGAAGAAAAGAATGAACAGCCTTCAAAAATGGAAAAGTTTTAAAAAGAGATATTTAAAAGGTTTGACTTGCAGCCAAGTGTTAAACAGTAAATACAAGTTTTAAGTGTCTTAACGATTGAGATGAAGTATCATAATTCAGCAGCATGGAATGGGACCTCTTACTGGGAGAGGCTAAAGAAGAAAACTGAACCAGTACAAAAGGAACCCCCTCTAGGGAAGATCTCACACATTTGGGCCTGGAGTCTAGTTAGAGTAGGCCAAAACCTGATACTTTTATCTCCAACCTTTGACCCTGACATCTGGAAACTTAGTTTGAGTCAAACAGAAGGAAGTTTTCTTTTCTATTTCAAATACTTTATAGAAGAAAAACTTCAAGTATCTACAGTCAAGTCTGTTAGTACAAACTACTTTTATTTGTGCACTTGTAGTGAACTCTAAAATATGGAACATTTGTGCAGGAAATGCATGCGTCAGAACTTTTGGGAAAAGAGAGTAACTTGGTGAGACTGGCACATTGTTCGATGCTTGTATGGGATCCAGATAACAGCCCAGATAAACATCTCCAAGGGGGTGCTGAAGAGTATAAAAGGTCCAGTTCCTTTGATGTTCTTAGATGTTCTCATTTAATAGCTATCAGCCCTGGTGCCAGAAATAACAACATGTTTAAACATTCTGTATCAAAACACAAATTAAATTCATTTAGCATAACCTGTGTTTCCAAAGTTCATTTTCATCTTTAGCTGGAACACTAAGTGTGATGTAACTCATGTTCTTCCTAGCAGTTATTTTCATTATTATGTTTATTACTCATTTAAGAGATTTTTTTTTTTTTTTTTTTTTTTTGAACAGAGGGATTAATGAATTTAGACTGCACATTATAACATCAAAAGCTTTGGTTTCAAATAAGCCCATCTGAGCTACAGGAGATTTTCTCCCCTTATATGAAGCTAAACAGCAACTTCAAAAACATATCTCAGTTTAGTATTACTTTCTAGTTGACTGAAGTCACGGGTTTTATGTCAACCTGTTATATTTGCATATAATAAATAACTACTTATTTGTATTTGTCCGAGTGACTCCTTTAACCCACAATCTGTTTAGAAGTCAAATGCCTTCCACGGATACGAGCTCTCTCCTCTGAAGGATTTCTGATCATGTGAAAGAGCAAAAATAATAATAAAGGGACCTTTTGTTCAGGATTCAAATGATTGTTCAAGATCAGTTCATCAGTAGGGGGGAAGACACATGCAAGCATTTTAACATCGTCAGGCCACTATTAAAATATTATAGCAAACAATAAAATAGTCAGAGTGCAACACATAAGATTTAGCAAAAATATTTCTAACCCGCTATGTTCCTTTTGATCATTAAGCCTTCTGTTTACAAGTGAAATATTTTTTTTCACCCACTATTGATTAACAGCAAATGTGCAAATTCTCACTGGAGGTGCATACAGAGGTCTCGGAAATCAGTTTGACTTTGTAACTGAAGACAGAAATATGCATAATTTTCTGTTTAATGGAGCTCTTTGGGATACATAAAGTCCCTCATCAGTTATTTTGCTAAAAATATTAGAACATTGCTTTGCATGCTGGCCAAAATACCAAATTAGTCCAGGTAAAATATTTTACTCATTATTTTCAGTGAGTCTAGACAGATTTACAGCACTGCTTTTAAAAGGGTATAATGTCTGAGTTAAAGATCCTGCCTTTGCATTTCCCCATGCAGACAGAATACCCCTCACATCAGAAGATACAAGCTTCAGCTAAGGAAATGATTTCAAAAGCTTCACCTTTTATTGTCCCAAGAATTTTATTGTGTTTGAAGGAATTCAGTCAGTAGGAAGCATCTACACACATCTGCAGTCAAAACAAAAGTACCATCTTCAAAACTGTTAAAAATTCACTTATATAGCTTCAAGTCACTGTGGATATACACTATGCAAGATCAGCAAATTCCTCTTTGGAAGCAGGCACCTGCTTAATTGTCTCTGATCTAGAAAACAAGCACCCTTGCAGGAGATGTAAGCAAATGGAAAATTCCTCTGTCATTCAGAACTATGAGAACAGAGGAATTCTCCTCCGTATTGGTTTACACAAGGCTGTGTAAAATATATTCACAGTTGCTGAGATTTTCATCCTGCCTCTCAAAATCAGTTCAGCAACTCCTATCTCACCTTCCATACTAGAACAACTAATATCATTGTATGAAACACCCCTCATGCCTTCCTCTCTGGTCTCAAACCCTCCTATGATACCTCTCTTCATGTGCGGTTTGCAGTTGTCTACCAGCCCCTTACAGCTCTATTTTTCATAAAGGTGGCCTAACAGAAGAAAGCACACAGCCACTAAAAACGTTACTGCCTGCGCTTTGGCAACACAGCCAGACCCCCCCTCCATTAACACTTACGTTACTGTAGAGTACAATGCAGTCCTTTCCTTCAGGCCACTTCAGGTAGCAGGCTGCTTCTCCCTTTACCGTATCTTCTGGTCCTCATGAAAGGCCATGCTGTTGAGACTATCATCCACGAGAATGCAGTTGACTGCTCTACAGCTGGCAAAGCCTGTTTCCATAGCTCTGGCTGACATGGCATTTGGCTCTTCATTCTTAGGTAACTTGGGCTTTAAGAGGAAGGACATGCTATTCAGCTTAAAGGTTTTGGTTTAATGAGACAGCATTCACATTTGCTTTCTTGAAACCCAGAGCTGTGGCATATGCTCATTTCCAGGTTTACAGCTAGGCTGTAGTTATTGATGCACATACTCATAGTACCTAGATGCATTAGCGAACCGTAAAATTACTTCTTTTTAAGTTTTACATTAGCATGCTCCAAGCAGACAGTGCACTGGAAGATAAAAAGCCAGGTGACATTTTGGTCAACAATCCATCTCAGCTCTGTTACTAGAGCAATGTAAACAACTCAGTTGGAGAAGTATTGACCTGTTTTATTTTCATGTAAGTGTTGGGATGAGAAGGAAAAGTTGATACAGAAAATAAGGCAACCAAGGAAAAAACCCACAGAAATAATTTGACCTACTCACCCATATTTTAGTATGCAGGAAAACTAGGTAAAATGATATAGATGGGAAAGATCCAATTCTCTCTTCTCTTCACAGCTCCAAAACCAAATAAATAGCAGGAGTGCTGAACCAGATGGGTTTTTCCATTTCCTAAATTTTCTTATGTCTTACCTCTACAGTACAGCAAGGGGCATATTCTCCTTTTGAAGCCCAGGCCTAGAATTAACATTTATGGGACTTATGCACACATCAAAAGAAAAACCTACTTTAAGCAATTTATGAATCAGAATATTTTTTCTCTGACCAGTGCAATTGCAGGATTATCTATAGAAAAATACCAAAATTTTGCATGTTATTTCTGCTGCTGAATACCTGTATGGAGGGGAACAGGAGAGAGACAGACAGATAGATAAGGGTAGAAGGGGGGTAGGAAGTGGGAGAGGGAAAGAGAAAGAAACACCCTACCAAATGTGAAAGGTCTTTAAAACAGTTTCTATTCTTCTTGGCATGTTTTTCTTAGAATTTTGGGGACCAAAAGCATATTTGTTTATGTTTAGAGCTGTTTGCAGAAGAGCTTCCCTTCCTGACAAGACCTTTTCATTGCTTTCTGACCACTTAAGGAATGTGTACATAGCACAAGTTCAAGATGTTTAAATCCTCTGCACATAATGCCATGAAGTACTTGTACTTCCTTCCATTTTTTGAGTGCCTTCTGGTCCTACAAATTAATGTATGTTCCCATCATTATTTTGTGATTAAAACCCCTTGATCTTTCATACATGCAAAAGATGATTCCTTGGTCATACATTCCCATTAGAGAGAGGACTGACTAAAGGAGTCCCTTATTCAGTTCCATTCTATTCCTTTCCAGTTTAATCTCTTGGAGAAATAACTCCACTCTTTTTCTTGCTTCTTCCCTTGGCTATTTTTAATACAATTTGCCCATACATATTCTCTTTTATCTGACGTGTACATTTAAATTCAGCAAAAAAAGTAAACTTCAACTCTTCCTTTAGAGAAGTAAGGTGGGTTTGTGGCCATTTAACAACTTTCACTATAAAGTCGTCATAAATTTGCTCTTGGCCATAGTAAAAAATCCCTGCCGAGAATCTCTTGGATCCCAGCCTTGGATCCAGTGGAGGGTCAGTGAATCAGAGGTGTTTCCAAAAATAATATTCTGGACTCCGCAAATAGACACTTTCCAGTGATACCATGTTTCTTTGGCAAACACACTGTCCTTGCTGCTATTCAAGACAAATCTGACACCATGATTATATGAGAGTTGTTGCTTATACTGCAAAGGACCTTGGTCATCATCTTTGTCTGTAAACTGCACATCTCAACAGCCCACACTTATCAGAGATGCAACCACCAGCTGATATTAGATATTTATATATATTTGCAGTACTAAATACCACAATTCCCCAATCCATTTCTCATTATATTGTTTAGTCCCTCTAGAGGGCTTTATTTCATGGGTTGTAGAGCAAATTAACCCCAGCAAAGCATTGGGCTTGCTGTGGCTGGATTGATCCGGTCCCTTATTTACAGCTGACTTGGGTACCTCTACATTCTCCTGGCATCTACAACACAGACCCTAATTTAGGCCACTGACCTGGGCATGAGATCTTTCCTATAACACAGTTTATCTGTCACCACCTCTTTTTAGAGAAAGGAAGCCTGATGTATGGTCATTTGAACAGTTTGGTACTGGAGATGTTTTCTATACCTGTTTCTGGTCATGAATTATCATTCTTCCACCAAGCAGAAACTTAAGGCTGGCCAAGTAAACTTCCTCCAAAGTACAACAAATGGCATGTTTCCTCAAAATATGACTAATGTTCATGTGAGGTTTGCTGCTCTCTTAAGAAACAGTGACAAAATATTACTCAGGCTGTCAGAGAGCAAAAGCAGGGATATATTTACTTTATGAAATCACCATGCAAAAATATAAAGTTTTCCTTGTCAAAACTTTGTAAAGCCAATGTAAGAAGTTAGTATAATACAAGGCAATTAATAAAACAAAATGACAGAAGTAATAGTTGGCATATTAGTTCCTGTTTGGGTGCTAGTGATCAGGTCCTATGAAATAAAAAAGAATTTTAGATGTAAGCTAAAACATTTATTACAGGTGCTTAATCATGAAATCCGCTTAATCGGGACATTTCCCAGGGAACCAAATTAAGCCTAATGATACTTAATGGCAAGGACTGCTGCTTAATTGGGGTGGTAATTCCAGTTAATTGGGATTCCTGCAGGTGAATAAATGGTACTCAAATAGAGATACTGTATCTGGTCTTCATGATGTTCTGATGTCAGTAGTGCTTTGTCTTCCCTAAAACAGTCTCTCCTGCTACTGGATCAGCAAAGCAAAATTACTTCTGTTCTCCCATCTTGGTCCTTTCAAAGGTTGCTTAAAGGTACAATCAGTATCTCTGGGCTAGCAGTACAAGATGACTTCTTTGAAGTGTAGCAAATCTGGATTTATGGATTTATTTGCATTTCACCAGGATTTTAGAAAGATCACACTCAACCTCTTGCCTGACCAAGAAGAAGCTTTTTAATAAGGCTTTGGAGTTCCTGGAGATGCTACAAAGATATTGAAAATTATTGGTAGTAATTTCAGCTGCAAAATAGCATGTCCTAACTGGAAAGGTTTCTGCACTGGCTTGTAAGAACAAATATTTTACTACCAAAAAAACCCTACTATAAACCCTTTTTTTCAATGAGAAAGGGAAAGACCTACACTCTTGTGGCACTGTTACTATTGCTAGAGGTTTTATTTTTGTCCATCATACACACACACAGATGCACACTAAAATTGGATTTTTTTTAACCATTATTAAAATATGTTTAAGTATTATTCAGGCTTTTACATAGCACCAGAGACCCTGAAAATAAAAACTGCTAATGGCAGCCAGCTTATTAGAAAGATACGTTTTCATCATTGCTTCTTGAGGTCCTTGCTGGTCTCAAGGGAACATGGTACGCAGCGCTCTGCATGCTGCACCGCCTCTTGCTCAGTTGGAAGACGGGCATGTTGCCAGTTTTTGGGAGAGAGCTGTAGCTGCAGCGCCTGCAGCTACCTGGGGAGAGCCGCTGCTCTCTGGAGGTTTCTAAAAGCACGGTGGAGTGGCCCGACTCTAGAGCTGCTGCCTCCCACAAATCCAAGAGGTGCCCCTCAGCTGCTGGCCTGTCTTGGGAATTTTGGGGAGAGAGGGAACGATGGTTGCGGCAGCCCCTGCAGAACGTCGGCTGGCGTTGAGCCCTTGTCCCCCGGCGTGCAGGCCGGGCTGGCTGTCACCCCTGCGGAAAGGGAAGGCCCCCCAGCCAGCCGAGAGAGGCGGCTGCAAGGTTCAGGCTGCCGGACAACAGCATCCCCAGGCGAGTTCAGATCTCACCGGAGCCAGGAGATGCCCAGACCACAGACCTCACCTTCCCCCGGAGCCACCCGCCTTTGTGGGCTTCGGGGCGCTGGGGCAGCTACTACCGCTAGGGGCGGCGTGTTGCGCGGCTGCGGCAGGGGCAACGCGGGC